>NW_028160019.1:0-20000 GCF_964263955.1 Coregonus lavaretus
CAGAGACAGAAAGAGAGTGAAGAGAGAGAGACAGAGAGAGAGAGAGAGAGAGTGAGAGTGAGAGTGAGAGTGAGAGTGAGAGTGAGAGAGAGAGAGAGAGAGAGAGAGAGAGAGAGAGAGAGAGAGAGAGAGAGAGAGAGAGAGAGGAGCAAAAACTATCTAAGTTGGAGTTTTTGGTAGAATAGAAGAGTTAACCAGGTGTCCATTGGGTTTGGGCTCATTTAGTCCCTTGTTCACTGTTCTGGAATCGGCCCTGGGTGTGCATGTGACAAGGCCAGACGGATTACCAGGACGTGTACTCAGGATGTGTACTTAGAGCATGCACTGACCAACTGGCAAGTGCCTTCACTGACATTTTCAACGTCTCCCTGACCGAGTCTGTAATACCAACATGTTTCAAGCAGACCACCATAGCCCCTGTGCCCAAGAATGGCAAGGTAATCTGCCTAAATGACTACCGACCCGTAGCACTCACATTGGTAGCCTTGAAGTACTGGTCATGGCTCATATCAACACCATCATCCCAGAAACCCTAGACCCACTCCAATTCGCATAACGCCCCAACATATCCACAGATGACACAATCTCTATTGCGCTCCACACTGCCCTTTCCCACCTGGACAAAAGGAACACCTACGTGAGAATGCTGTTCATTGACTACAGCTCAACATTCAACACCATAGTGGCCTCAAAAATCATCACTATGCTAAGGTCCCTGGACTAAACACCTCCCTCTGCAACTGGATCCTGGACTTCCTGACGGGCCGCAACCAGGTGGTAAAGGTAGGCAACAACACATCTGCCACGCTGATCCTCAACACGGGAGCCCCTCAGGGTTGCGTGCTTAATCCCTTTCTGTACTCCCTGTTCACCAACGACTGCGTGGCCAAGCACGACTCCAACAACATCATTAAGTATGCCGGCGACACAACGGTGGTAGGCCTGATCACTGAAAACGATGAGACAGCCTATAGGGAGCAGGTCAGAGACCTGGCAGTGTGGTGCCAGGACAACAACTTCTCCTTCAACGTCAACAAGACAAAGGAGCTGATCGTGGACTACAGGAAAAGGAGGGCTGAGCACGCCCCCATTCACATCTACGGGGCTGTAGTGAAGCGGGTCGAGATCTTCAAGTTGCTTGGTGTCCACAACACTAACAAACTATCATGGTGCAAACACACCAAGACAGTTGTTAAGAGGGCACGACAACTCCTATTCCCCCTCGGGAGACTGAAAATATTTGGCAATGGTCCTCGGACCCTCAAAAAGTTCTACAGCTGCACCATTGAGAGCAACCTGACTGGTTGCATCACCGCCTGGTATGGCAACTGCTTGGCATCCGACCACAAGGCGCTACAGAGGGTAGTGCGTAAGGCCTAGTGCATCACTGGGGCCAAGCTTCCTGCCATCCAGGACCTATATACCAGGCGGTGTCAGAGGAAGGCCCTAAAAATTGTAAAAGACTCCAGCCCCCCAAGTCATAGACTGCTCTCTACGGAGCGCCAAGTCTAGGTCCAAAAGGCTCCTTAACGGCTTCTACCCCCAAGCCATAAGACTGCTGAACAGTTAATCAAATGGCTACCCGGACTATTTGCATTGACCCCCTTTTTTTACGCTGCTGCTACTCGCTGTTTATTATCTATGCATAGTCACTCTACCCCTACCTACATTTACATATGACCTCAATTACCTCGACTAACCCGTAACCCCGCACATTGACTCGGTACCGGTACCCCCTGTACATAGCCTCGTTATTGTTATTTTATTGTGTTACTTTTTTTGCCATACTTTATTTAGCTAATATTTTCTTACTCTGCATTGTTTGTTAAAGGTTTCTAAGTAAGCAGTTCACGGTAAAGTCTACACCTGTTGTATTCAGTGCATCAAGTATCATTTGATTTGATTTGAAGCGACAGCACTGGAGCCAAAAAAATAAACACAACAAAGGTTAGTATTAGCATTCTGTAGCTTATACGTAGATTACACATCGTGCTGACATTTTGCCACTGGTTAGTGGGAGGTATGTGAAAACAACTGGCACCTTCTTTGTTCCTCCGTTAGGACATACCGTATGTCCTATATTAGACAGCAATAAGTCTACAGAGATGACATTCATTCAAATATTAAACAACGAGTCGCTAGGATAGGGTTGGAAGAGGAACTTTTTTGGACACACACACAGAGACACACAGACGGACACAAACAACAGCCTTTATTAAACAATACAATTCTAATTAAATACTAGTCTTGATAGTTCCTTCCATTCTCCTTTCTAAGAAACAGAAAACCTTGAGGCATTTCGTTAGTACAGAAGCTTGGTAGACTCTAAATTATATTCCTACTTCATCGTAAGATGGAAATGGCCTCGCTGAACATAATAATCAATGTACCTTGTGATCATCATTAACCTACTGTTGTAGTATAACACATGACCCTATGACGTGATGTCATCAACCTACCAACACAGTTTAACCTCCCATCAAGACCTTCAATTAAAACCACAATCATGAGTCTGTTTCAGCTCAACGGAAGCCTCACCACTTGGTATAAAGCTAAATAATGGGGTTGGGGAAATGTAAACACTCACAAATTCCAGATTGTCCCTTTAAAGTTAGAAGCAAAGCTTCTGAGAGGTGTTTGAAGGGACTGTCACTATCGCTTAAGGGAGACCAAGGCGCAGCGTTGCGGGTGAACATATTTATATTTATTGTCTAGATCACACGATCAAAACAAAGAACGAAACGTGAAGTCCTTCGATACACAACCAAAAGGAACAAGAAACCACAAAACACAAAGTGCAAGACAACCAGTTAAATATGGCTCCCAATCAGAGACACCCAGCTGACACTCGTTGCCTCTGATTGGGAGTCACTCAGACCAACATAGAAAATTAAACATAGACTTACACACCCTGGCTCAACATAACATAGTCCCCAGAGCCAGGGCGTGACAGGGACACCTGTCATTCAGGAGTCTCATAAAGCGCATGTGCATATTCTCCCCACGCACCATAACTGTCTCCAATTATCGGAGGTTATAGATTTATATGACATGTTATTATGAGATTAACTATGACTTTATGGACTCCTGTGGTGGAGTAGAGGGCATCCTAAGACATTTTGATGCGCTGGAGAGATGGCTGTCCCTATGGCTATTGTTGTCACCAGTGCTTCTTTGCTTTATGACCTACCTTTAAATCACAGCAGAGTTATTATACCTTGTCTTTTTAAATGGTGGATGCCTTGATCTGAGGCATGTTAAATATGTCTTATTATCATATTAAGTATGTATGAACATTGCTATTTTAATACGGATAAGGCCATATGAAGGCCAATTGCTCCAGTAACCTTCATCCAGGCCAAATGTCTGTCAAAATAGATACATGAATGTTGTTCATCAAGCATTGAGTGTCAATGTACTGTATATTAATGTATGATCATTTACATTACTTTATAAATGATTTTGTGTGTGTGTTTGTGTGTGTGTGTGTGTGTGTGTGTGTGTGTGTGTGTGTCATCACGGAGACTTAACTATTGGATGATAACAAGTAATCATAGAAACAATTTCACATTTCACACCCCCTCTCCTCTCCCCCCTCTCCTTTCCTCTCCTCTCCTCTCCCTACAGACCTGTTGTAGCTGGAGGTTTTCCTAATTCCACCTGACACATGTCCTGCTCGCCCTCCTCTCAACTCCCTCTCGTCCCTCTGGTCCCCCTCTCTCTCTCTCTCACACACACACACACACACATGGCTGGAACACCCTTCAAATGACTCTCTGTCTGACAACTCCATGAGATGAGAGGGAAGAGAGAGCAACCGGCTCTCACAGTCTCACGTCAGAATTAGACGTTCATCCATGTTTCGAAGTTGTTATAAAAGTCAAATTTCTAAGTGATTAAGGTTAAGTTTACGCATTAACTCCGAAATGTTAAGGTTTGGGTTAAGGTTTGGGGTAGGATTTAAAACAAAAATAACTTTCTATTGCTGGATTCAAGCATGCAACTTTTGGAATCATAGGCAGATGCCTACACCCATCAGCCATCCCTGTCCACAAAGTCCTGTTAACCAAAACCTACTTCAAGGTAACAGCGCTCACTGTTGCCCCTCGTGGCTGGTTTCCAAGTCATCTTCCGACGTCCTCAGACATGGGTGGACATAACCTGGCTGGAGAGAGCGAAAGAGAGAGAGCGAGAGAGAGAGAGAGAGAGCGAGAGAGAGGAGAGAGAGCGAGAGGGGGAGAGAGCGCGAGAGAGAGAAGAGAGAGAGAGAGAGAGAGAGAGAGAGAGAGAGAGAGAGAGAGAGAGAGAGAGAGAGAGAGAGAGAGAGAGAGAGAGAGAGAGAGAAAGTTTAAATAACAATGTCAGCCAACTTTAATCTCAACAGTGATATGTTTTCATCTACTTGTATATTCTATACACTATTACCGCAGAGTTCGCTCTTAGGGTGACCACCTCAATCACAAGCAGAAATAATGTGATCTCATGAAATCACACCACACACAAAACTCCAAGGCCCTGCGTGAGCCAGTCATAACCCAGCCCTTTGGCTGATGTCTGTCAGCTACTGTGTGACTGTAGCCTCTCCACATCACAGCTAGACATGTACACACATACACACACAAACCTCACAGACACACTCAGACACACACACACACACACACACTGAGAGAGAGGAGTCATCCCTCCAGCACCGCAGGCCTTCTGGACGACTGGCCTCGAATTACGGCCAACCAGAGTAGGCCAAACACTGCCTCAGTCCACCACTCACCCCTCCCTCCGTCCCTCCATCCCTTCATATTATCCCCCTCTCTGAGTCTCGTCCCCCTTGGTCATTGCAATGAGATGTCTAGCCATGTGTTTCAAATGGGATAAACTGCAGTGGTGTGTGATGCGTGCACTGGTGGATCCGAGCGGACTGGCCGGGCCATGAATGAGCGGCATGGGGGAAGAGTGTGGTCCGTATGAGTTTCACTTACTTGTGTGGGGCTGTTTATCATGCTAACTGGCCACCCTTGGCAGGCTGATGGGATGACAATGACCACCGTGCCCGGTGCTGCGGAGTCCTGTGGATCCCTGCCTTCCTCCAGGGCCATATTGAGTGGGGGCCGCCTGCCACATTGAGGGGGTGGGGGTTTAGGAAGTCCTGGAGGTCAAGGATCCGGACGTCCCTGTCATGAAAACAGTCTCCTGGGACATTCGGATGGACACACATGCTTGGACACACTGTTGGACACACACATGGTCTGACACATCTGCTAAACTTGACTGTGTGCCACTGTACACAAAGTATGGCCAGAATACACAGGCACAAAATCCAGGCTCGGCCTGGTTAACTAACATTACAGGAGCCCTAGGGGCAGTATATTTCAGTATATTTAAGCTGTAAGGCCCGAGGGGGTGTGGTATATGGCCAATATACCATGGCTAAGGGCTGTTGTTATGCGCAACGAAATGCTGAGTGCCTGGATACATCCCTTAGCCGTGGTATAATGGCAATATACCACAAACCCCGCAGGTGCCTTTTTGCTATTATAAACTGGTTACCAACTTAATGAGAACAGTAAACAAGTAGTTTTGCGTCATAACCCTGTCAATCAGCATCCAGGAGTCAAAATGGTCCTCTGTAGCTCAGCTGGTAGAGCACGGCGCTTGTAACGCCAAGGTAGTGGGTTCGATCCCCGGGACCACCCATACACAAAAATGTATGCACGCATGACTGTAAGTCGCTTTGGATAAAAGCGTCTGCTAAATGGCATATTATATTATTATTATTATAAAATAACCGGTATATAATCTCAGTTAAATAACATTGTGCTTCTAATAAATACCAGACTCTATTAAATACATGACTATTAAATACTCAACAATATTAAATACCAGACTATATTAAATACTCAACTATATTAAATACCCAACTATATTAAATACCCGACTATATTAAATACCTGACTATATTTAATACTCAACTATATTAAATACCTGACTATATTAATAACTGTCACGCCCTGGCTCTGGGGACTCTTAAATGTTGAGCCAGGGTGTGTAGTTTCTATGTTATGTGTTCTATGTTTAGTGGCTAGATCGTTTAGATCTATGTTGGCCAGGGTGGTTCCCAATCAGAGGCAGCTGTAGCTCGTTGTCTCTGATTGGGGACCATACTTAGGTAGCCTGTTGGCACTAGTGGGTTGTGGGATCTTGTTCCGTATAGGTTTGTTGTGATAACCTTAAGACTTCACGTATCGTTTGTTTGTTGTTTTGTCGTGTGTTCAGTACTTGAATAAACATGTACGCTTATCGCGCTGCGCCTTGGTCCGTCCTGTCCGTAAACGATCGTGACAATAACTGACTATATTAAATGCCTGACCATATTAAATACTCAACAACAGTGCCTTGCAAAAGTATTCATCCCCCTTCACATTTTTCCTATTTTGTTGCATTACAACCTGTAATTTAAATAGATTTTTATTTGGATTTCATGTAATGGACATACACAAAATAGTCCAAATTGGTGAAGTGAAATTACAAAAATAACTTGTTTCAAAAAATTCAAATAAATAAATAACGGAAAAGTGATGAGTGCTTATGTATTCACCCCCTTTGCTATAAAGTCCCTAAAAAAGATCTGGTGCAACCAATTACCTTCAGAAGTCACATAACTACTTAAATAAAGTCCACATGTGTGCAATCTAAGTGTCACATGATCTCAGTATATATACACTTGTTTTGAAAGGCCCCAGAGTCTGCAACACCACTAAGCAACGGGCACCACCAAGCAAGCGGCACCATGAAGACCAAGGAGCTCTCCAAACAGTTCAGGGACAAAGTTGTGGAGAAGTACAGATCAGGATTGGGTTATAAAGAAATATCTGAAACTTTGAACATCCCACGGAGCACCATTAAATCCATTATTAAAAAATTGAAAGAATATGTAACCACAACAAACATGCCAAGAGAGGGCAGCCCACCAAAACTCACGGACCAGGCAAGGAGGGCATTAATCAGAGAGGCAACAAAGACACCAAAGATAACCCTGAAGAAGCTGCAAAGCTCCACAGCGGAGATTGGAGTATCTGTCCAGAGGACCACTTTAAGCCGTACACTCCACAGAGCTGGGCTTTACGGAAGAGTGGCCAGAAAAAAGCTATTGCTTAAAGAAAAAAACAAAAACACACGTTTGGTGTTCGCCAAAAAGCAAGTGGGAGACTCCCCAAAAATATGTAAGAAGGTACTCTGGTCAGATGAGACTAAAATTAAGCTTTTTGGCCATCAAGGAAAACGCTATGTCTGAAGCAAACGCAACACCTCTTATCAACCCGAGAACACCATCCCCACAGTGAAGCATGGTGGTGGCAGCATCATGCTGTGGGGATGTTTTTCATCAGCAGGGACTGGGAAACTGGTCGGAATTGAAGGAATGATGGATGGCGCTAAATACAGGAAAATCCTTGAAGGAAACCTGTTTCAATCTTCCAGATATTTGAGACTGGGACGGAGGTTCACCTTCCAGCAGGACAATGAACCTAAGCATACTGCTAAACAACAGTCGAGTGGTTTAAGGGGAAACATTTAAATGTATTGGAATGGCCTAGTCAAAGCCCAGACCTCAATCCAATTGAGAATCTGTGGTATGACTTAAAGATTGCTGTACACCAGCGGAACCCATCCAACTTGAAGGAGCTGGAGCAGTTTTGCCATGAAGAATGGGCAAATATCCCAGTGGCTAGATGTGCCAAGCTTATAGAGACATACCCCAAGAGGCTTGGAGCTGTAATTGGTGAAAAAGGTGGCTCTACAAAGTATTGACTTTGGCAGGGTGAAAAGTTATGCACGCTCAAGTTTTCTGTTTTTTTTGGTCTTATTTCTTGTTTTTTTCACAATAAACAATATTTTGCATCTTCAAAGTGGTAGGCCCAAAAATCCATTGTAATTCCAGGTTGTAAGGCAACAAAATAGGAAAAATGCCAAGGGGGGGGTGAAGACTTTCGCAAGCCACTCTATATTAAATACCCGACTATATTAAATACCCAACTATATTAAATACCCGACTATATTAAATACCTGACTATATTAAATACTCAACTATATTAAATACCCGACAATAATAAATACCCAACTATATTAAATACTCAACTATATTAAATACCTGACTATATTAAATACCTGACTATATTAAATACCTGACTATATTAAATTCTCGACTATATTAAATACCTGACTATATTAAATACCCAACTATATTAAATACCCAACTATATTAAATACCTGACTATATTAAATACCTGACTACAGTGGGGAAAAATTATTTAGTCAGCCACCAATTGTGCAAGTTCTCCCACTTAAAAAGATGAGAAAGGCCTGTAATTTTCATCATAGGTACACGTCAACTATGACAGACTAATTGAGAGAAAAAAAATCCTGAAAATCACATTGTAGGATTTTTTATGAATTTATTTGCAAATTATGATGGAAAATAAGTATTTGGTCACCTACAAACAAGCAAGATTTCTGGCTCTCACAGACCTGTAACTTCTTCTTTAAGAGGCTCTTCTGTCCTCCACTCGTTACCTGTATTAATGGCAACTGTTTGAACTTGTTATCAGTATAAAAGACATCTGTCCACAACCTCAAACAGTCACACTCCAAACTCCACTATGGCCAAGCTGACAAAGGACACCAGAAACAAAATTGTAGACCTACACCAGGCTGGGAAGACAATCTGCAATAGGTAAGCAGCTTGGTTTGAAGAAATCAACTGTGGGAGCAATTATTAGGAAATGGAAGACATACAAGACCACTGATAATCTCCCTCGATCTGGGGCTCCACGCAAGATCTCACCCCGTGGGGTCAAAATGATCACAAGAACGGTGAGCAAAATTCCCAGAACCACACGGGGGGACCTAGTGAATGACCTGCAGAGAGCTGGGACCAAAGTAACAAAGCCTACCATCAGTAACACACTACGCCGCCAGGGACTCAAATCCTGCAGTGCCAGACGTGTCCCCCTGCTTAAGCCAGTACATGTCCAGGCCCGTCTGAAGTTTGCTAGAGTGCATTTGGATGATCCAGAAGAGGATTGGGAGAATGTCATATAGTAAGATGAAACCAAAATATAACTTTTTGGTAAAAACTCAACTCGTTGTGTTTGGAGGACAAAGAATGCTGAGTTGCATCCAAAGAACACCATACCTACTGTGAAGCATGGGGGTGGAAGCATCATGCTTTGGGGCTGTTTTTCTGCAAAGGGACCAGGACGACTGATCCGTGTAAAGGAAAGAATGAATGGGGCCATGTATCGTGAGATTTTGAGTGAAAACCTCCTTCCATCAGCAAGGGCATTGAAGATGAAACGTGGCTGGGTCTTTCAGCATGACAATGATCCCAAACACACCGCCCGGGCAACGAAGGAGTGGCTTCGTAAGAAGCATTTCAAGGTCCTGGAGTGGCCTAGCCAGTCTCCAGATCTCAACCCCATAGAAAATCTTTGGAGGGAGTTGAAAGTCCGTGTTGCCCAGCGACAGCCCCAAAACATCACTGCTCTAGATGAGATATGCATGGAGGAATGGGCCAAAATACCAGCAACAGTGTGTGAAAACCTTGTGAAGACTTACAGAAAACGTTTGACCTGTGTCATTGCCAACAAACGGTATATAACAAAGTATTGAGAAACTTTTGTTATTGACCAAATACTTATTTTCCACCATCATTTGCAAATAAATGCATACAAAATCCTACAATGTGATTTTCTGGAGAAAAAAAATCTCATTTTGTCTGTCATTGTTGACGTGTACCTATGATGAAAATTACAGGCCTCTCTCATCTTTTTAAGTGGGAGAACTAGTCAGCACAATTGGTGGCTGACTAAATACTTTTTTTCCCCACTGTATGTAAACGATGCAGGTCACCTTTAATAAGGACATCTAGTACTAAAACATGTTGATGACGCTAGCAGAACTGATCTTCCAGCCAAAGTATTCTGCCAAGGGTGACGACTAGACGAGGGGCTTGATATAAAGTACAGTTAGATATTTCATAATTTTAGGGCGAGACATGTACTGTATGATTAATAACGCTTAGAATCACCTTTCTGTAGATTGATGTAGGGGACTTTATCAAACAATTGAATTATAATAGAATGATCACTGTTGGAATGGCTGCTTCCTGAGGTGATCCACTCTGAATGATGACAGCCTGTTTTTTTTTTTATTCTGAAAAGTGATTTAGCTATGGATGCAGTACTAACTAAGCTATCTATCATGTCTCGGCCAATACCGCATACCAGTACCTGGAAAAAGGCTATTTGCAATAAAAATCTAATATCGCCATACTTTCCCTCATATCTTCGTGTGGGAGTGTGAGAGAAACTCACAGTATAAGGAATTATGCAATCTTGGTCCACATAGATTACTTTAGTCTTGGTACACACACATGACTTCAGTTTTACATTAAAACAGTAATGGTTGTGTATTGGTTATCCATTAGTTCTACACATGTTGGAGAGTGTGTGTGCATGTTTACAGAACCATACTGTATACGTGTGTGTGTGGGTGTGTGTGTGTGTGTGTGTGTGTGTGTGTGTGTGTGTGTGTGTGTGTGTGTGTGTGTGTGTGTGCTCCGTATGTACAATTTAAACCCTGGTTGGTTTGAGAACTCTATCAACCCCCTGTTTCCTTAAATCACAGTTGGCAACAAGCTACAGGCCTCATGGGCATATTAGAGGTAATGACTGGATGAATCAGAAATAGAAGGACGGAAGAGGTCTGAAGATCAGTAGTGCATGAAAAAAAAGGTTTACAGTGGCTTGCGAAAATATTCATCCCCTTGGCATTTTTTCTATTTTGTTACCTTACAACCTGGAATTACAATGGATTTTGGGGGGGTTTGTATCATTTGATTTACACAACATCCTACCACTTTGAAGATGCAAAATAATTTTTATTGTGAAACAAACAATAAATAATACAAAAAAACAGAAAACTTGAGCGTGCATAATTATTCACCCCCCCCCCCTTAAAGTCAATAATTTGTAGAGCCACCTTTTGCAGCAATTACAGCTGCAAGTCACTTGGGGTATGTCTCTATAAGCTTGGCACATCTAGCCACTGGGATTTTTGCCCATTCTTAAACGCAAAACTGCTCCAGCTCCTTCAAGTTGGATGGGTTCCGCTGGTGTACAGCAATCTTTAAGTCATACCACAGATTCTCAATTGGATTGAGGTCTGGGCTTTGACTAGCCCATTCCAAGACATTTAAATGTTCCCCTTAAACCACTCGAGTGTTGCTTTAGCAGTATGCTTAGGTTCATTGTCCTGCTGGAAGGTGAACCTCCGTCCCAGTCTCAAATATCTGGAAGACTGAAACAGGTTTCCCTCAAGAATTTCCCTGTATTTAGCGCCATCCATCATTCCATCAATTCTGACCAGTTTCCCAGTCCCTGCTGATGAAAAACATCCCCACAGCATTATGCTTCATTGTGGGGAGGTGTTCTCGGGTTGATGAGAGGTGTTGGGTTTGCGTCAGACATAGCGTTTTCCTTGATGGCCAAAAAGCTCCATTTTAGTCTCATCTGACCAGAGTACCTTCTTCCATATGTTTGGGGAGTCTCCCACAACCTTTTGGCGAACACCAAACGTGTTTTTTAAATGTTTTTCTTTAAGCAATGGCTGTTTTCTGGCCACTCTCCCGTAAGGCCCAGCTCTGTGGAGTGTATGGCTTAAAGTGGTCCTATGGGCAGATACTCCAATCTCCACTGTGGAGCTTTGCAGCTCCTTCAGGGTTATCTTTGGTGTCTTTGTTGCCTCTCTGATTAATGCCTTCCTTGCCTGGTCCTTGAGTTTTGGTGGGTGGCCCTCTCTTGGCAGGTTTGTTGTGGTGCCATATTCTTTCCATTTTTTAATAATGCATTTAATGGTGCTCCGTGGAATGTTCAACGTTTCTGATATTTTTTTTATAACCCAACCCTGATCTGTATTTCTCCACAACTTTGTCCCTGACCTGTTTGGAGAGCTCCTTGGTCTTCATGGTGCCGCTTGCTTGGTGGTGCCCCTTGCTTAGTGGTGTTGCAGACTCTGGGGCCTTTCAGAACAGGTGTATATATACTGAGATCATTTGACACTTAGATTACTCACAGGTGGACTTTATTTAACCCTATGTGACTTCTGAAGGTAATTGGTTGCACCAGATCTTATTTAGTGGCTTCATAGCAAAGGCGGTGAATACATATGCACTCACCACTTTTCCGTAATTTATTTTTTAGACTTTTCTTAAAACAAGTTATTTTTTTCATTTCACTTCACCAATTTTGACTATTTTGTGTATGTCCATTAGATGAAATCCAAATAAAAATCAATTTAAATTACAGGTTGTAATGCAACAAAATAGGAAAAATGCAAAGGGGGATGAATACTTTTGCAAGTCACTGTATTAAAGCCATTAATTTAATGATTCTCAGACAATGGCCCCTCTGATAGTTGTCCTTCACATTACAGCCATGTAATACTGCTGCTGGGACTGTTGAGGATGTAACGTTTCTGCTATGTTAATGGAGAAACAGTAGTGTAATGTAACGTTTCTGGTATGTTAATGGAGAAACAGTAGTGTAATGTAACGTTTCTGGTATGTTAATGGAGAAACAGTAGTGGAATGTAACGTTTCTGCTACGTTAATGGAAAAACAGTAGTGTAATGTAACATTTCTGCTACGTTAATGGAAAAACAGTAGTTTGATGTAACGTTTCTGCTATGTTAATGGAGAAACAGTAGTGTAATGTAATGTTTATGCTACGTTAATGGAGAAACAGTTGTGTAATGTAACGTTTCTGATATGTAGGCTACGTTAATGGAGAAACAGTAGTGTAATGTAATGTTTATGCTACGTTAATGGAGAAACAGTTGTGTAATGTAACGTTTCTGATATGTAGGCTACATGAATGGAGAAAGAGTTGTGTAATGTAATGTTTCTGGTATGTAGGCTACATGAATGGAGAAACAGCAGTGTGATAGACATTAGCAGTCTGGGTGTAGTAGAAGCCTGTCTTTTTTTGGGAGAAGTAGT
This sequence comes from Coregonus lavaretus, assembly GCF_964263955.1. Classification (NCBI taxonomy): domain Eukaryota; kingdom Metazoa; phylum Chordata; class Actinopteri; order Salmoniformes; family Salmonidae; genus Coregonus; species Coregonus lavaretus. Next base: position 13,052 of record NW_028160019.1, read on the forward strand.
CTTCTTCCTACATAGAACCCTAAAGCTATAATCTTTACAGCCCATGACTGGAACACCAGCTCCTTTGTTGACTTTCCCTCTTTCTCCAGAGAGAGAGAGAGAAAGAAAGAGATTTACAGTACAGCGAAACTCTAGTGCATTTATGGCTGCAGGCTCAGCTGACATCCTCTCATACAATCATCATTAATGTATTTTTTTTTTTACATTTTAGGCATTTTAGCAGACGCTCTTATCCAGAGCGACTTACAGTTAGTGAGTGCATACATTTTTTTCATACTGGCCCCCCCGTTGGGATCGAACCCACAACCCTGGCATTGCAAGCGCCATGCTCTACCAACTGAGCTACACGGGACTATGCCTTATGGTTAATCAGCCAGTAGCGGACGGTGCAGTTTAAGATGAGGGAGGACGATTATTATTTTAATGAGCATGGCCTTATTTCTATTACAGCATATTGGATGACTGTCATTCATATTCCATTCACCCAGTTCAATGTAACATCGATAGGTTTAAGCTACTACATGATACTCGGATTTTCCCTATACACATCATGAGGTTGTTGCTATGAATTAAAGTTTACAAAGTAGGTGCACACAGGTCAAGAGAAAGATTTGAGGTGGGTGACAGACAGTGACACATGGACAGACGGCGACACATCCAATACCGCCCTTGCACACTCTTGCATGCATCTAGCTGATCTAGCCTCTACGGGATCGTTGTGTCCCTGATACGGGATGATTGTCACTCAATATGCGATATGTGACTAGAATGGTGTTGTAAACAACAGCCAACTTTCCAGGATATAGACATGTCTTATAGGGGCAGAAAGCTTAAATACTTGTTAATCTATCTGCACTGCCCAATTTATAGTAGCTATTACAGTGAAAAAATATCATGCTGTTGTTTGAGGATAGAGCACAACAACAAAACACTGTTATCACGGCAAATGGTTTGGTATATTACCTCTGAAGGTAAATAATGTACTTACTTTCAGTAATTGTGCTCTGATTTGTCATCCTGAGGGTCCCAGAGACAACAAGTAGTGTAGTTTTGTTAGAAAAATCAATTTTTTATATTCAAGTGTAGGAACTGGGTTCTACAGTTTCACCTCTGACTCCACACCCACCCCGCCCGACCATCCAGATGTGTGAAGGTTAGTGTATTTTCTGTAGGAAAATATGACATTCCTGGGAGTATAAAAGACACCTGTCCACAACCTCAAACAGTCACACTCCAAACTCCACTATGGCCAAGACCAAAGAGCTGTCAAAGGACACCAGAAACAAAATTGTAGACCTGCACCAGGCTGGGAAGACTGAATCTGCAATAGGTAAGCAGCTTGGTTTGAAGAAATCAACTGTGGGAGCAATTATTAGGAAATGGAAGACATACAAGACCACTGATAATCTCCCTCGATCTGGGGCTCCACGCAAGATCTCACCCCGTGGGGTCAAAATGATCACAAGAACGGTGAGCAAAAATCCCAGAACCACACGGGGGGACCTAGTGAATGACCTGCAGAGAGCTGGGACCAAAGTATCAAAGCCTACCATCAGTAACACACTACGCCGCCAGGGACTCAAATCCTGCAGTGCAAGACGTGTCCCCCTGCTTAAGCCAGTACATGTCCAGGCCCGTCTGTAGTTTGCTAGAGTGCATTTGGATGATCCAGAAGAGGATTGGGAGAATGTCATATGGTCAGATGAAACCAAAATATAACTTTTTGGTAAAAACTCAACTCGTCGTGTTTGGAGGACAAAGAATGCTGAGTTGCATCCAAATAACACCATACCTACCGTGAAGCATGGGGGTGGAAACATCATGCTTTGGGGCTGTTTTTCTGCAAAGGGACCAGGACGACTGATCCGTGTAAAGGAAAGAATGAATGGGGCCATGTATCGTGAGATTTTGAGTGAAAACCTCCTTCCATCAGCAAGGGCATTGAAGATGAAATGTGGCTGGGTCTTTCAGCATGACAATGATCCCAAACACACCGCCCGGGCAACGAAGGAGTGGCTTCGTAAGAAGCATTTCAAGGTCCTGGAGTGGCCTAGCCAGTCTCCAGATCTCAACCCCATAGAAAATCTTTGGAGGGAGTTGAAAGTCAGTGTTGCCCAGCGACAGCCCCAAAACATCACTGCTCTAGAGGAGATCTGCATGGAGGAATAGGCCAAAATACCAGCAACAGTGTGTGAAAACCTTGTGAAGACTTACAGAAAACGTTTGACCTGTGTCATTGCCAACAAAGGGTATATAACAAAGTATTGAGAAACTTTTGTTATTGACCAAATACTTATTATCCACCATAATTTGCAAATAAATTCATTAAAAATCCTACAATGTGATTTTCTGGATTTTCTTTCCTCATTTTGTCAGTCATAGTTGACGTGTACCTATGATGAAAATTACAGGCCTCTCTCATCTTTTTAAGTGGGAAAACTTGCACAATTGGTGGCTGACTAAATACTTTTTTCCCCACTGTACAGTGGGGAGAACAAGTATTTGATACACTGCCGATTTTGCAGGTTTTCCTACTTACAAAGCATGTAGAGGTCTGTAATTTTTATCATATGTACACTTCAACTGTAAGAGACGGAATCTAAAACAAAAATCCAGAAAATCACATTGTATGATTTTTAAGTAATTAATTTGCATTTTATTGCATGACATAAGTATTTGATCACCTACCAACCAGTAAGAATTCCGTCTCTCACAGACCTGTTAGTTTTTCTTTAAGAAGCCCTCCTGTTCTCCACTCATTACCTGTATTAACTGCACCTGTTTGAACTCGTTACCTGTATAAAAGACACCTGTCCACACACTCAATCAAACATACACCAACCTCTCCACAATGGCCAAGACCAGAGAGCTGTGTAAGGACATCAGGGATAAAATTGTAGACCTGCACAAGGCTGGGATGGGCTACAGGACAATAGGCAAGCAGCTTGGTGAGAAGGCAACAACTGTTGGCGCAATTATTAGAAAATTGAAGAAGTTCAAGATGACGATCAATCATCCTCGGTCTGGGTCTCCATGCAAGATCTCACCTCGTGGGGCATCAATGATCATGAGGAAGGTGAGGGATCATCCCAGAACTACAAGGGCAGGACCTGGCCAATGACCTGAAGAGAGCTGGGACCACAGTCTCAAAGAAAACCATTAGTAACACACTACGCCGTCATGGATTCAAATCCTGCAGCGCACGCAAGGTCCCCCTGCTCAAGCCAGCGCATGTCCAGGCCCGTCTGAAGTTTGCCAATGACCATCTGGATGATCCAGAGGAGTAATGGGAGAAGGTCATGTGGTCTGATGAGACAAAAATATAGCTTTTTGGTCTAAACTCCACTCGCCGTGTTTGGAGGAAGAAGAAGGATGAGTACAAACCCAAGAACACCATCCCAACCGTGAAGCATGGAGGTGGAAACATCATTCTTTGGGGATGCTTTTCTGCAAAGGGGACAGGACGACTGCACCGTATTGAGGGGAGGATGGATGGGGCCATGTATCGCGAGATCTTGGCCAACAACCTCCTTCCCTCAGTAAGAGCATTGAAGATGGGTCGTGGCTGGGTCTTCCAGCATGACAACGACCCGAAACACACAGCCAGGGCAACTAAGGAGTGGCTCCGTAAGAAGCATCTCAAGGTCCTGGAGTGGCCTAGCCAGTCTCCAGACCTGAACCCAATAGAACATCTTTGGAGGGAGCTGAAAGTCCGTACAGCCCCGAAACCTGAAGGATCTGGAGAAGGTCTGAATGTAGGAGTGGGCCAAAATCCCTGCTGCAGTGTGTGCAAACCTGGTCAAGACCTACAGGAAATGTATGATCTTTGTAATTGCAAACAAAGGTTTCTGTACCAAATATTAAGTTATGCTTTTCTGATGTATCAAATACTTATATCACTGTATATATACAGTGGGGAGAACAAGTATTTGATACACTGCCGATTTTGCAGGTTTTCCTACTTACAAAGCATGTAGAGGTCTGTAATTTTTATCATAGGTACACTTCAACTGTGAGAGACGGAATCTAAAACAAAAATCCAGAAAATCTATTGTATGATTTTTAAGTAAATAATTTGCATTTTAATGCATGACATAAGTATTTGATACATAATACACCTATGTCTCCATACTATACATAGATATATATCCATATCCATACTCACCTTTTCCCTTCGCTTGTGGAATATTGGAAATGTGAACATCAGCTGTCTGTGTCCAGGCAAATAAACTTTCCAAGCCAAATCTTCGTATCATAACCGCTAACCGCTACACACAGTCTACATCGTTGTCACCATATTAGCTAACGTCATAGTCAACATAGCTACTAGAACTAATGCGTTAGTAAACCTGCTACAATCACGCAGTACAGTGTACAGTCAGTGTACAGTCGTGGTCCTCTGTAGCTCAATTGGTAGAGCATGGCCCTTGTAACGCCAGGGTAGTGGGTTCGGTCCCCGGGACCACCCATACGTAAAAATGTATGCACACATGACTGTAAGTTTCTTTGGATAAAAGCGTCTGCTAAATGGCATATTATTATTTATTATTATTATTAGCAAGCAGTTACACCGGCGGGCCCTGGTAGCAAAAACATTGTACAACCAAAAGCTTACCTACGACTATCGCCCCATAGCACTCACCTCTGTCATCATGAAGTGCTTTGAGAGACTAGTCAAGGATCATATCACCTCTACCTTACCTGCCACCCTAGAACCAGTTCAATTTGCTTACCGCCCCAATAGATCCACAGACGATGCAATCGCCATCACACTGCACACTGCCCTATCCCATCTGGACAAGAGGAATACCTATGTAAGAATGTTCCTCATTGACTATAGCTCAGCATTCAACACCATAGTACCCTCCAAGCTCATCATTGAGCTTGAGGCCCTGGGTCTGAACCCCGCCCTGTGCAACTGGGTCCTGGACTTCCTGACGGACCGCCCCCAGGTGGTGAAGGTAGGAAAAAACACCTCCACTTCGCTGATCCTCAACACTGGGGCCCCACAAGGGAGTGTGCGCAGCCCACTCCTGTACTCCCTGTTCACCCATGACTGCGTGGCCAAGCACAACTCCAACTAAATCATCAAGTTTGCTGACGACACAACAGTAGTTGGCTTGATTAACAATAATAACGAGACAACCTACAGGGAGGAGGTGAGGGCTCTAGGAGTGTGGTTCCAGGAAAATAGCCTCTCACTCAACGTCAACAAAACAAAGGAGATGATCGTGGACTTCAGGAAACAGCAGAGGGTGCACCCCCCTATCCACATCAATGGGACCGCAGTGGAGATGGCGGAAAGCTGCAAGTTCCTTGGTGTACACATCACTGACTAACTGAAATGGACCACCCACACAGACAGTGTTGTGAAGAAGGCACATCAGAGCCTCTTCAACCTCAGGAGGCTCACAAACTTTTACAGATGAACAATTGAGAGCATCCTGTCGTGCTGTATCACCGCCTGATACGGCAACTGCACCGACCGCAACCGCAAGGCTCTCCAGAGGGTGGTGCGGTCTGCCAAAGGCATCACCGGGGGCACACTGCCTGCCCTCCAGGACACCTACAGCACCCAATGTCACAGGAAGGCCAAAACGAGCCACTGCCTCTTCACCCCGCTATCATCCAGAAGGCAAGGTCAGTACAGGTGCATCAAAACTGGGACCGACAGATTGAAAAACAGCTTCTATCTCAAGGCCATCAGACTGTTAAACAGCCATCACTTGCACATTAGAGGCTGCTGCCTATAGACATAGACTAGAAATCACTGGCCACTTTAAGAAATGGAACACAAGCCACTTTAGTAATGTTTTCATATCTGGCATTACTTATCTCATATCTCATATGTATGGTATGTATTCTATATTATTCTACGGTATCTTAGTCACCTTAATAATGTTTACATATCTTGCATTACTCATCTCATATGTATATACTGTATTCTATACTATTCTACTGTATTTTAGTCCATGCCGCTCTGACATCACTCGTCCATATATGTATATATTCTTAATTCATTCCTTGCTTAGATTTGTGTGTATTGGGTATATGTTGTGAAATTGTTAGATATTACTTGTTAGATATTACTGTACTGTCGGAGCTAGAAGCACAAGCATTTCGATACACCCGCAATAACATCTGTTGAACACGTGTTCTCTCTCTCTCTTGCTCTCTTGCTCTCTTGCTCTCTTTCTCTCTCTCTCTCTCTCTCTCTCTCTCTCTCTCTCTCTCTCTCTCTCTCTCTCTCTCTCTCTCTCTCTCTCTATCTCTCTCTCTCTCTCTCTCTCTCTCTCTCTCTCTCTCTCTCTCTCTCTCTCTCTCTACTAGATTCAGTCTCTGATCCGTTGATTGTGTGGACAACATGTCAGTTCATGCTGCAAGAGCTCTGATAGGTTGGAGGACGTCCTCTGGAACTGTGTAAGTCTATGGAAGTGGGTAAGAACCATGAGCCTCCTAGGTTTTGTATTGAAGTCAATGTACCCAGAGGAGGACGGAAGCTAGCTGTCCTCCGGCTACACCAGTGTTTTAATCAATTATTTGGAGACGTGTTAACAGCATGTAAATCTTGGTGGGACAAACTCAACATTATTTTATTTTTTATGCATGCCAGCAAAGCCACTACACAACACAACACAACACTAGACTGAGACACCTGCCTTTTGGAGCTGCCTTACTCAAGAAAGCAAAAAAGAGACCTCGTTTGTATGCGGCTTTATTAACTCAATCTATTTCAATTTTTTTTACATTGTTTTCAAACTGATATGTGACACGTATTAATGCCAAAATAACATAACAGGCAACCATTAATTTTTTTACTCAACAGTTGGGGCTCAAAACAGGTCTCTGCCCCACGTCCTGAACGATGGGTCGCAACTGCATGCGAATATATATTTTGTATAGTTTTATCTAAAAATGATAACTTTTTTTTAAAAATGTTTCACTATTT
>NW_028160019.1:25000-62500 GCF_964263955.1 Coregonus lavaretus
TAACAATGAGTTCTGATTGCCTGTAAAGCCTGATAATGCCATCACAATGGAGCTCCAAAAATAACATATAATCTATGAACGTTGTGTACTCTCTAAACTAAACCTTACTCTTTCCAAAGTATCTGTATTCTTTCTCACAAACACCATGTCCAAAATAACCAGTATCTTTCACACTGAACTAGCAAGTAGATGTTAGGAAACGTACAGCAGAAATAAAGGAGTATAATAGGAAGAGTTAGGTTGTTTAAAATCTAGTCCAATTTACCAAACTACTAAACTACTAAATGTGTATGAGGCCTGCAGCCAAATTGAATGCATTTGACCTGTAGACCAATATGTCCACAACTCAAGCAATGAAGATAAATGAAGACAAATGACACACCCATAGTCACAAGGAAACCGTGTGAGTTTGTTTAGTAGAGCATTTCAATTAGTTATTTAGAAATACTAATTTGTCATTTAACAATTACTATAAAGTATGATTTGACTCATGGGAATGAATAGCAGACAAACAGAATGGGGCGGCAGAACCAGCTCACAAACTAAATGGAAATTAATCAGATTCGTCCCGCCGCTCTTGAATTATTATATATATTTGTTTCTTACATTTTTTATTGTATGATATTTTACTGCATTGTTAGGAGCTATTAACATAAGCATTTCGCTGCACCCGCTGTAACACGCTCGACGTTGTACGTGACCGAATAAACTTTGATTTGATTTTGATTGAATTTGACATACAAAAAAGCAGGCTGGATACTGTAACTGCAATTTCATAAACATTTCAGAACTATGCTACAAAATGTTAAAATGAAAGTGCTAAAGTGCAATTAGTCCAACATCTTATTTAGTTGCAGTTCTGCATTTTAGCAAAGTAAGTGACTGAGAACTAATCAGATATAATCCTTTAGGTCAGAAATCTTTTGCTAGCCTGCCCAATCTTGCACCTCTTGATAAATTTCAATGACAGATGTAAAATTCATGCTGCGGGCTCATCGATGTGGAATTAGACTACCAGATGGTTGCTAACTCATGGAAGAATTATTGAAAGCTGGAGACTCGAGCAGACCCAAAAAAATGATATGCATGTTCTCAAATTCATCATAGAAACCACAGCGCTGATTAAAAACACCTCTCTCTCATATCTTTCTTCCTCCCTGTTGGGAGCGAATGGCCGCAAGGTTCAAGAATACTAATCAGAGCATATTTTGAAGGATATTCTTAATAATATCTGTCTTCGTTTAACAACCCAAATAGCACTGTAGCAGTAATCAAATGCAATCTACAGTATATGTATGTACACAGGATGAATTTACACAAGATATAGTATGAACAATATGTACTGCAGTAGATATATTAGAGTGAGCTATGTAAAGAATCCACTATATATATATTAATATACGCCATGTATAAACAGTGTAACTAACATGAAAGGTACAGTAGTAGAAATGTTAGAATGAGCTGTGTCAAGAAAACAGTATTTTAAATACACAGTGTGAAATGGGAAGTGAGCAGTGGTTCAATGTCTCTGTAGCATGGGACAGCAGTGTTGACTGTGTGTGAGCGTGTCAGTGTGTGTGTGAGTGTATGTGCGTGTATTTGTGAGCATGAGGTGTGTATGTGTGTGTGACAGCTTGCGTCAGTGAGTGTGTATCACCTTGTAGCCGGCTAGTGACAGTTGTTCAACAGTCTGATGGTCTGGTAATAGAAGCTGTTCAACAGTCTGATGGTAATAGAAGCTGTTCAACAGTCTGATGGTCTGGTAATAGAAGCTGTTCAACATTCTGATGGTCTGGTAATAGAAGCTGTTCAACAGTCTGATGGTCTGGTAATAGAAGCTGTTCAACAGTGTGATGGTCTGGTAATAGAAGCTGTTCAACAGTCTGATGGTAATAGAAGCTGTTCAACAGTCTGATGGTAATAGAAGCTGTTCAACAGTCTGATGGTCTGGTAATAGAAGCTCTTCAACAGTCTGATGGTAATAGAAGCTGTTCAACAGTCTGATGGTAATAGAAGCTGTTCAACAGTCTGATGGTCTGGTAATAGAAGCTGTTCAACAGTCTGATGGTCTGGTAATAGAAGCTGTTCAACAGTCTGATGGTCTGGTAATAGAAGCTGTTCAACAGTCTGATGGTCTGGTAATAGAAGCTGTTCAACAGTCTGATGGTCTGGTAATAGAAGCTGTTCAACAGTCTGATGGTCTGGTAATAGAAGCTGTTCAACAGTCTGATGGTAATAGAGGCTGTTCAACAGTCTGATGGTAATAGAAGCTGTTAAACAGTCTGATGGTAACAGAAGCTATTCAACAGTCTGATGGTCTGGTAATAGAAGCTGTTCAACAGTCTGATGGTAATAGAAGCTGTTCAACAGTCTGATGGTAATAGAAGCTGTTCAACAGTCTGATGGTAATAGAAGCTGTTCAACAGTCTGATGGTAATAGAAGCTGTTCAACAGTCTGATGGTCTGGTAATAGAAGCTGTTCAACAGTCTGATGGTCTGGTAATAGAAGCTGTTCAACAGTATGATGGTAATAGAAGCTGTTCAACAGTCTGATGGTAATAGAAGCTGTTCAACAGTCTGATGGTAATAGAAGCTGTTCAACAGTCTGATGGTAATAGAAGATGTTCAACAGTGTGATGGTCTGGTAATAGAAGCTGTTCAACAGTCTGATGGTCTGGTAATAGAAGCTGTTCAACAGTCTGATGGTCTGGTGATAGAAGCTGTTCAACAGTCTGATGGTAATAGAAGCTGTTCAACAGTCTGATGGTAATAGAAGCTGTTCAACAGTCTGATGGTCTGGTAATAGAAGCTGTTCAACAGTCTGATGGTCTGGTGATAGAAGCTGTTCAACAGTCTGATGGTCTGGTAATAGAAGCTGTTCAACAGTCTGATCGTCTGGTAATAGAAGCTGTTCAACAGTCTGATGGTCTGGTAATAGAAGCTGTTCAACAGTCTGATGGTAATAGAAGCTGTTCAACAGTCTGATGGTCTGGTAATAGAAGCTGTTCAACAGTCTGATGGTAATAGAAGCTGTTCAACAGTCTGATGGTAATAGAAGCTGTTCAACAGTCTGATGGTCTGGTAATAGAAGCTGTTCAACAGTCTGATGGTAATAGAAGCTGTTCAACAGTCTGATGGTCTGGTAATAGAAGCTGTTCAACAGTCTGATGGTCTGGTAATAGAAGCTCTTCAACAGTCTGATGGTCTGGTAATAGAAGCTGTTCAACAGTCTGATGGTCTGGTAATAGAAGCTGTTCAACAGTCTGATGGTCTGGTAATAGAAGCTCTTCAACAGTCTGATAGTCTGGTAATAGAAGCTGTTCAACAGTCTGATGGTAATAGAAGCTGTTCAACAGTCTGATGGTAATAGAAGCTGTTCAACAGTCTGATGGTAATAGAAGCTGTTCAACAATCTGATGGTAATAGAAGCTGTTCAACAGTCTGATGGTATGGTAATAGAAGCTGTTCAACAGTCTGATGGTCTGGTAATAGAAGCTGTTCAACAGTCTGATGGTCTGGTAATAGAAGCTGTTCAACAGTCTGATGGTAATAGAAGCTGTTCAACAGTCTGATGGTCTGGTAATAGAAGCTGTTCAACAGTCTGATGGTCTGGTAATAGAAGCTGTTCAACAGTCTGATGGTCTGGTAATAGAAGCTGTTCAACAGTCTGATGGTCTGGTAATAGAAGCTGTTCAACAGTCTGATGGTCTGGCAATAGAAGCTGTTCAACAGTCTGATCGTCTGGTAAAAGAAGCTGTTCAACAGTCTGATGGTCTGGTAATAGAAGCTGTTCAACAGTCTGATGGTCTGGTAATAGAAGCTGTTCAACAGTCTGATGGTCTGGTGATAGAAGATGTTCAACAGTCTGATGGTCTGGTAATAGAAGCTGTTCAACAGTCTGATGGTCTGGTAATAGAAGCTGTTCAACAGTCTGATGGTGATAGAAGCTGTTCAACAGTCTGATGGTCTGGTAATAGAAGCTGTTCAACAGTCTGATGGTCTGGCAATAGAAGCTGTTCAACAGTCTGATGGTCTGGTAATAAAAGCTGTTCAACAGTCTGATGGTAATAGAAGCTGTTCAACAGTCTGACGGTCTGGTAATAGAAGCTGTTCAACAGTCTGACGGTCTGGTAATAGAAGCTGTTCAACAGTCTGATGGTCTGGCAATAGAAGCTGTTCAACAGTCTGATGGTCTGGTAATAGAAGCTGTTCAACAGTCTGATGGTAATAGAAGCTGTTCAACAGTCTGATGGTCTGGTAATAGAAGCTGTTCAACAGTCTGATGGTAATAAAAGCTGTTCAACAGTCTGATGGTAATAGAAGCTGTTCAACAGTCTGACGGTCTGGTAATAGAAGCTGTTCAACAGTCTGATGGTCTGGTAATAGAAGCTGTTCAACAGTCTGATGGTAATAGAAGCTGTTCAACAGTCTGATGGTAATAGAAGCTGTTCAACAGTCTGATGGTCTGGTAATAGAAGCTGTTCAACAGTCTGATGGTGATAGAAGCTGTTCAACAGTCTGATGGTCTGGTAATAGAAGCTGTTCAACAGTCTGATGGTCTGGTGATAGAAGCTGTTCAACAGTCTGATGGTCTGGTAATAGAAGCTGTTCAACAGTCTGATGGTCTGGTAATAGAAGATGTTCAACAGTCTGATGGTCTGGTAATAGAAGCTGTTCAACAGTCTGATGGTCTGGTAATAGAAGCTGTTCAACAGTCTGATGGTATGGTGATAGAAGCTGTTCAACAGTCTGATGGTAATAGAAGCTGTTCAACAGTCTGATGGTAATAGAAGCTGTTCAACAGTCTGATGGTAATAGAAGCTGTTCAACAGTCTGATGGTCTGGTAATAGAAGCTGTTCAACAGTCTGATGGTAATAGAAGCTGTTCAACAGTCTGATGGTCTGGTAATAGAAGCTGTTCAACAGTCTGATGGTAATAGAAGCTGTTCAACAGTCTGATGGTCTGGTAATAGAAGCTGTTCAAAAGTCTGATGGTATGGTGATAGAAGCTGTTCAACAGTCTGATGGTAATAGAAGCTGTTCAACAGTCTGATGGTAATAGAAGCTGTTCAACAGTCTGATGGTCTGGTAATAGAAGCTGTTCAACAGTCTGATGGTAATGAAGATGTTCAACAGTCTGATGGTAATAGAAGCTGTTAAACAGTCTGATGGTAACAGAAGCTGTTCAACAGTCTGATGGTAATAGAAGCTGTTCAACAGTCTGATGGTAATGAAGATGTTCAACAGTCTGATGGTAATAGAAGCTGTTAAACAGTCTGATGGTAACAGAAGCTGTTCAACAGTCTGATGGTAATAGAAGCTGTTCAACAGTCTGATGGTAATAGAAGCTGCTCAACAGTCTGATGGTCTGGTGATAGAAGCTGTTCAACAGTCTGATGGTCTGGTAATAGAAGCTGTTCAACAGTCTGATGGTATGGTGATAGAAGCTGTTCAACAGTCTGATGGTAATAAAAGCTGTTCAACAGTCTGATGGTAATAGAAGCTGTTCAACAGTCTGATGGTAATAGAAGCTGTTCAACAGTCTGATGGTCTGGTAATAGAAGCTGTTCAACAGTCTGATGGTAATGAAGATGTTCAACAGTCTGATGGTAATAGAAGCTGTTAAACAGTCTGATGGTAACAGAAGCTGTTCAACAGTCTGATGGTAATAGAAGCTGTTCAACAGTCTGATGGTAATGAAGATGTTCAACAGTCTGATGGTAATAGAAGCTGTTAAACAGTCTGATGGTAACAGAAGCTGTTCAACAGTCTGATGGTAATAGAAGCTGTTCAACAGTCTGATGGTAATAGAAGCTGTTCAACAGTCTGATGGTCTGGTGATAGAAGCTGTTCAACAGTCTGACGGTCTGGTAATAGAAGCTGTTCAACAGTCTGATGGTCTGGTAATAGAAGCTGTTCAACAGTCTGATGGTAATAGAAGCTGTTCAACAGTCTGATGGTAATAGAAGCTGTTCAACAGTCTGATGGTCTGGTAATAGAAGCTGTTCAACAGTCTGATGGTGATAGAAGCTGTTCAACAGTCTGATGGTCTGGTAATAGAAGCTGTTCAACAGTCTGATGGTCTGGTGATAGAAGCTGTTCAACAGTCTGATGGTCTGGTAATAGAAGCTGTTCAACAGTCTGATGGTCTGGTAATAGAAGATGTTCAACAGTCTGATGGTCTGGTAATAAAAGCTGTTCAACAGTCTGATGGTAATAGAAGCTGTTCAACAGTCTGATGGTCTGGTAATAGAAGCTGTTCAACAGTCTGATGGTAATAGAAGCTGTTCAACAGTCTGATGGTCTGGTAATAGAAGCTGTTCAAAAGTCTGATGGTATGGTGATAGAAGCTGTTCAACAGTCTGATGGTAATAGAAGCTGTTCAACAGTCTGATGGTAATAGAAGCTGTTCAACAGTCTGATGGTCTGGTAATAGAAGCTGTTCAACAGTCTGATGGTAATGAAGATGTTCAACAGTCTGATGGTAATAGAAGCTGTTAAACAGTCTGATGGTAATAGAAGCTGTTCAACAGTCTGATGGTAATGAAGATGTTCAACAGTCTGATGGTAATAAAAGCTGTTCAACAGTCTGATGGTAACAGAAGCTGTTCAACAGTCTGATGGTAATAGAAGCTGTTCAACAGTCTGATGGTAATGAAGATGTTCAACAGTCTGATGGTAATAGAAGCTGTTAAACAGTCTGATGGTAACAGAAGCTGTTCAACAGTCTGATGGTAATAGAAGCTGTTCAACAGTCTGATGGTAATAGAAGCTGCTCAACAGTCTGATGGTCTGGTGATAGAAGCTGTTCAACAGTCTGATGGTCTGGTAATAGAAGCTGTTCAACAGTCTGATGGTATGGTGATAGAAGCTGTTCAACAGTCTGATGGTAATAGAAGCTGTTCAACAGTCTGATGATAATAGAAGCTGTTCAACAGTCTGATGGTAATAGAAGCTGTTCAACAGTCTGATGGTCTGGTAATAGAAGCTGTTCAACAGTCTGATGGTAATAGAAGATGTTCAACAGTGTGATGGTCTGGTAATTGAAGCTGTTCAACAGTCTGATGGTAATAGAAGCTGTTCAACAGTCTGATGGTAATAGAAGCTGTTCAACAGTCTGATGGTCTGGTAATAGAAGCTGTTCAACAGTCTGATGGTCTGGTAATAGAAGCTGTTCAACAGTCTGATGGTCTGGTAATAGAAGCTGTTCAACAGTCTGATGGTCTGGTAATAGAAGCTGTTCAACAGTCTGATGGTCTGGTAATAGAAGCTGTTCAACAGTCTGATGGTAATATAAGCTGTTCAACAGTCTGATGGTCTGGTAATAGAAGCTGTTCAACAGTCTGATGGTAATAGAAGCTGTTCAACAGTCTGATGGTAATAGAAGCTGTTCAACAGTCTGATGGTCTGGTAATAGAAGCTGTTCAACAGTCTGATGGTCTGGTAATAGAAGCTCTTCAACAGTCTGATGGTCTGGTAATAGAAGCTGTCCAACAGTCTGATGGTCTGGTAATAGAAGCTGTTCAACAGTCTGATGGTAATAGAAGCTGTTCAACAGTCTGATGGTAATAGAAGCTGTTCAACAGTCTGATGGTAATAGAAGCTGTTCAACAATCTGATGGTAATAGAAGCTGTTCAACAGTCTGATGGTATGGTGATAGAAGCTGTTCAACAGTCTGATGGTAATAGATGCTGTTCAACAGTCTGATGGTAATAGAAGCTGTTCAACAGTCTGATGGTCTGGTAATAGAAGCTGTTCAACAGTCTGATGGTAATAGAAGCTGTTCAATAGTCTGATGGTAATAGAAGCTGTTCAACAGTCTGATCGTCTGGTAATAGAAGCTGTTCAACAGTCTGATGGTCTGGTAATAGAAGCTGTTCAACAGTCTGATGGTCTGGTGATAGAAGCTGTTCAACAGTCTGATGGTCTGGTAATAGAAGCTGTTCAACAGTCTGATGGTCTGGTAATAGAAGCTGTTCAACAGTCTGATGGTAATAGAAGCTGTTCAACAGTCTGATGGTAATAGAAGCTGTTCAACAGTCTGATGGTAATAGAAGCTGTTCAACAGTCTGATGGTAATAGAAGCTGTTCAACAGTCTGATGGTCTGGTAATAGAAGCTGTTCAACAGTCTGATGGTCTGGTAATAGAAGCTGTTCAACAGTCTGATGGTAATAGAAGCTGTTCAACAGTCTGATGGTAATAGAAGCTGTTCAACAGTCTGATGGTATGGTAATAGAAGCTGTTCAACAGTCTGATGGTATGGTGATAGAAGCTGTTCAACAGTCTGATGGTAATAGAAGCTGTTCAACAGTCTGATGGTAATAGAAGCTGTTCAACAATCTGATGGTAATAGAAGCTGTTCAACAGTCTGATGGTAATAGAAGCTGTTCAACAGTCTGATGGCCTGGTGATAGAAGCTGTTCAACAGTCTGATGGTAATAGAAGCTGTTCAACAGTCTGATGGTAATAGAAGCTGTTCAACAGTCTGATGGTCTGGTAATAGAAGCTGTTCAACAGTCTGATGGTCTGGTAATAGAAGCTGTTCAACAGTCTGATGGTCTGGTAATAGAAGCTGTTCAACAGTCTGATGGTCTGGTAATAGAAGCTGTTCAACAGTCTGATGGTCTGGTAATATAAGCTGTTCAACAGTCTGATGGTAATAGAAGCTGTTCAACAGTCTGATGGTAATAGAAGCTGTTCAACAGTCTGATGGTAATAGAAGCTGTTCAACAGTCTGATGGTCTGGTAATAGAAGCTGTTCAACAGTCTGATGGTCTGGTAATAGAAGCTCTTCAACAGTCTGATGGTAATTGAAGCTGTTCAACAGTCTGATGGTATGGTAATAGAAGCTGTTCTACAGTCTGATGGTAATAGAAGCTGTTCAACAGTCTGATGGTAATAGAAGCTGTTCAACAGTCTGATGGTAATAGAAGCTGTTCAACAGTCTGATGGTAATAGAAGCTGTTCTACAGTCTGATGGTCTGGTAATAGAAGCTGTCCAACAGTCTGATGGTAATTGAAGCTGTTCAACAGTCTGATGGTAATTGAAGCTGTTCAACAGTCTGATGGTCTGGTAATAGAAGCTGTTCAACAGTCTGATGGTCTGGTAATAGAAGCTGTTCAACAGTCTGATGGTATGGTGATAGAAGCTGTTCAACAGTCTGATGGTCTGGTAATAGAAGCTGTTCAACAGTCTGATGGTCTGGTGATAGAAGCTGTTCAACAGTCTGATGGTAAAGGAAGCTGTTCAACAGTCTGATGGTCTGGTAATAGAAGCTGTTCAACAGTCTGATGGTCTGGTAATATAAGCTGTTCAACAGTCTGATGGTCTGGTAATAGAGGCTGTTCAACAGTCTGATGGTAATAGAAGCTGTTCAACAGTCTGATGGTAATATAAGCTGTTCAATAGTCTGATGGTCTGGTGATAGAAGCTGTTCAACAGTCTGATGGTAATAGAAGCTGTTCAACAGTCTGATGGTAATAGAAGCTGTTCAACAGTCTGATGGTAATAGAAGCTGTTCAACAGTCTGATGGTAATAGAAGCTGTTCAACAGTCTGATGGTCTGGTGATAGAAGCTGTTCAACAGTCTGATGGTAATAGAAGCTGTTCAACAGTCTGATGGTAATAGAAGCTGTTCAACAGTCTGATGGTCTGGTAATAGAAGCTGTTCAACAGTCTGATGGTAATAGAAGCTGTTCAACAGTCTGATGGTAATAGAAGCTGTTCAACAGTCTGATGGTAATAGAAGCTGTTCAACAATCTGATGGTAATAGAAGCTTATCAACAGTCTGATGGTCTGGAGATATAAGCTGTTCAACAGTCTGATGGTGATAGAAGCTGTTCAACAGTCTGATGGTCTGGTAATAGAAGCTGTTCAACAGTCTGATGGTCTGGTAATAGAAGCTGTTCAACAGTCTGATGGTAATAGAAGCTGTTCAACAGTCTGATGGTAATAGAAGCTGTTCAACAGTCTGATGGTCTGGTAATAGGAGTTGTTTTTTAGTCTCTCAATCTCTGTGACATGGATATAATTAATTGGAAGATGCACAAACACACACACACACACACACACATATATATATATATACAAACACACACACACACACACACACACACACACACACACACACACACACACACACACACACACACACACACACATATATATATATACAAACACACACACACACACACACACACACACATATATATATATATATATTCAAACACACACACACACACACAAAAACAACAACACACAAACACACATAACAACATCAAAGGGTGGTGGTGACTTTGTGCAATTAGGTTCCTGGCGTCACCTCAGCGACAACCTTCCAACAATGTCAGCCATGTTAGGTACCTTTGATATGGGCATCTGTTAAGCACATGAGCATCAAACAGGACCGTTAGCTAACTACAGGTAATCCCATGGAGGTGACTGGTGTACCTCCCTGTGTACATTACCGAAGGCACAGAGGAATGCTGGGACATCAGAAGGAGGCTCTGATCTCCGGTGGGCCTGCTGGGCCTCAGCTCTCAGACAAGGATGGACACAGGAGATGAGATGGTAAGGAGAGAGAGAGAGAGAGAGAGAGAGAGAGAGAGAGAGAGAGAGAGAGAGAGAGAGAGAGAGAGAGAGAAGGGGGGGAGAGAGAGAGGGGGGATGAGGAAGGGAGGGTAGCAGTAGCACGGCAATCCAGGAAGGACATGCTAACAGGCCTTATCTTCCTCCCTCCCTTTCCTCGCTCCCTTCCTCCCTCCCAGAGCACTTTGGTGAACAAATGCCAAATGATCACGCTTCTGTGAGCACCATCTGGCAGCACATGCACTTACAGCGCAGCACGGCCTCCTCCTATCACCTATCTCACTCCCCACAGCCTCCTCCTATCACCTCTCTCACTCCCCACAGCCTCCTCCTATCACCTCTCTCACTCCCCACAGCCTCCTCCTATCAACTCTCTCACTCCCCACAGCCTCCTCCTATCACCTCTCTCACTCCCCACAGCCTCCTCCTATCACCTCTCTCACTCCCCACAGCCTCCTCCTATCACCTCTCTCACTCCCCACAGCCTCCTGCTATCACCTCTCTCACTCCTCACAGCCTCTTCCTATCAACTCTCTCACTCCCCACAGCCTCCTGCTATCACCTCTCTCACTCCTCACAGCCTCCTCCTATCACCTCTCTCACTCCCCACAGCCTCCTCATATCACGTCTCTCACTCCCCACAGCCTCCTCATATCACGTCTCTCACTCCCCACAGCCTCCTCCTATCACGTCTCTCACTCCCCACAGCCTCCTCATATCACGTCTCTCACTCCCCACAGCCTCCTCCTATCACCTCTCTCACTCCCCACAGCCTCCTCATATCACGTCTCTCACTCCCCCTGCTCCATACTGTACTACGAGTACATTTAACTCTTTGTTGGGCAGCGCAGGCGTGACAGAAAAGGTTGCAACCAAAGTCTCATTTGTCACCAGAGCAATTTTACACTAGTGTCATCATATCTCCGTTGTGGTGTAAATGTAGTACATATAAAAACATGTTTTGTGGGGTAATAAATATGGATTCTTTCAAGAAATCAGACTGTTTTGTGTTACACTGTGAAATGACCTTTTAACTTTTCTCTGAGGGAAAGACAAACATTTCCTGGATTGGATGTGATTTTCGCTTCATACTGTATCTGCATATGTCTGCTCTAATGTTGTTTTTCATTGAGCTTCCTGATGATGCTCATCAGTTTAGTGTTGCAAAGGGAGGGTATATTATTAGAAACTTTCAAAGTTTACAAGTATCTAGCTGTAATTATGGTGTCTTTCAAGGATTTTCTGTAATTTATCCCAAAAAATGTACACACTTAATTACTATGTCAATATGTATGTGTTTTCAATGTTTTTGAGTCAAACTGGTGGCAGTAGTGAAAAAAGTCAGTAGTTGGACGAGTTGCAGAGGTAATTGAAAAAAAATGGCAATGTTGATCATATGTTTTTTTCATTAATTAGACTATTTTCTTTTTAACTATATGGTCTATCTACTACAAACTCATGAACAATATGGACACAGATAAAATAAATGAACACTATATATGAATACTTTTTGGGGGGGGTTATTCAAGTATAAATGACCATAGTTATGGTAGTTTGCAATAGATTTTCTGTTAATTACCAAAATTACTGAAGATTCCGGTAACTTTGACAAGTTACCTGTAGCTTTGCAACCCTACACCAGATACAATTGAAATGTATACAACTTGTGTGTGTGCTTACACGTTGACCTCAGGTAGATGAACAGTCATCATCCCAACTGTAAATAGATGAACAGTCATCAACCCAACTGTAAATAGATGAACAGTCATCATCCCAACTGTAAATAGATGAACAGTCATCAACCCAACTGTAAATAGATGAACAGTCATCATCCCAACTGTAAATAGATGAACAGTCATCATCCCAACTGTAAATAGATTAACAGTCATCAACCCAACTGTAAATAGATGAACAGTCATCATCCCAACTGTAAATAGATGAACAGTCATCAACCCAACTGTAAATAGATGAACAGTCATCATCCCAACTGTAAATAGATGAACAGTCATCAACCCAACTGTAAATAGATGAACAGTCATCATCCCAACTGTAAATAGATTAACAGTCATCAACCCAACTGTATATAGATGAACAGACAACAACCTGACACTGAATGTCCAGTTATGACCATTTGTTATATACAGATAATGGCCTGTGGTTAGAGGTTAGTTCATACGACCTGGCGCTGGGTTGGACACCACTCCTATCCTGTACCCTTCCTAATGGCCTTGAATGGCCCAGGCTGGAATGGAGTGGAAATGCCAGCGTGAGTTGCCCATTCACTGACGCATCATCTCCACCCACTCTCCCCATTTCATATCGCTCTCTCTCTCTCTTCTCTCTCTCTCTCTCTCTCTCTCTCTCTCTCTCTCTCTCTCTCTCTCTCTCTCTCTCTCTCCGTCTGCTACACTTACCTTTATTGACAGTTCGGACCGCGCCAAATCACTATACATTACACATTCGCACTCATCGCCCCCTTTTCTGCACCAGTGCCATCAACAGGGCTGTCACACATTTCCACATGTGACACATATCTGTGCCTATGTAAGGTTATCTAAGGTTATCTAAGGTTATCTAAGGTTATCTAAGGTTATCTAAGGTTATCTAAGGTTATGTAAGGTTATCTAAGGTTATGTAAGGTTATGTAAGTTATCTAAGGTTATCTAAGGTTATCTAAGGTTATGTAAGGTTATGTAAGGTTATGTAAGTTATCTAAGGTTATCTAAGGCTATCTAAGGTTATCTAAGGTTATGTAAGGTTATCTAAGGTTATGTAAGGTTATGTAAGGTTATCTAAGGTTATGTAAGGTTATGTAAGTTATCTAAGGTTATCTAAGGTCATCTAAGGTTATGTAAGGTTATCTAAGGTTATGTAAGGTTATGTAAGGTTATCTAAGGTTATCCAAGGTTATCTAAGGTTATGTAAGGTTATGTAAGGTTATCTAAGGTTATGCAAGGTTATCTAAGGTTATGTAAGGTTATCTAAGGTTATCTAAGGTTATCAAAGATTATCTAAGGTTATCTAAGGTTATCTAAGGTTATCTAAAGTTATGTGTGTCTAAGAAAGATACATTTTATAGTATCAAAAGATATTGAGGTATAAGTTCATGTCACAAATTCCGCCGAGACTGCTCCTCCTCCTTTCTCGGGCAGGCTTCGGTGTTCGTCGTCCCCGGAGTACTAGCTACTACCGCTTGATGTCTCGATGTTTGTTTGGTCTTGTCTTGTTAGTGCACCTGTTTCGTGTTATGTATTGATTAGGTCACCTATAAGTTTCCTTTAGTTTTGTTTGCAGTTGTGTGTGATTGTCCGCCTGTCCGTTGATGTATGGTATTTGTTCTCGTGTTTATAGTGTATTTATGCACTGTATGCGTAATCGCTTGCCTCCAGTGTTTGAGGCCCGTTATTTTGTATTGTCTTGTTGACTAGTAAAGTCGTTTTGACTGAGCTTCTGTGTCCTGCGCCTGACTCCAACACCGCATCCACATCAGCTTGTGACAGTTCATTTTAAACTGGCTACAAAATAATGCATTTTAAAGAAAGGATTTTAATGATATTTATTTGTTTATCAACTAAGCGTTGAATCTAACGGATGGTGAGGCTGATCTCTGGCCATCTCTACTGTTGTCTCTTTTATGTGTGTGTGTCACTGATAAGTGCCTTCGTACCGCTGGGTATTTCCCTGCAGCATGCCGGCTCCATGTGTGTCGGTGAACGCTACAGATGCATCAAATACCATCACACCAAAAACATGTCCCCTGCATCACAAGAGCATTATTCCACTCTGAATCAAACCTTAATGATAGGCATTAGCCGTAATGTCAGGTTAACAACCAGGTTAAAAACCAGGTTAACAACCAGGTTAACAACCAGGTTAACAACCAGGTTAACTCCATGGAGAAATCTGCAAAACCTGCATAGAATAACGACACTACTGTAGCTCAAT
Organism: Coregonus lavaretus; assembly: GCF_964263955.1. Lineage (NCBI taxonomy): Eukaryota > Metazoa > Chordata > Actinopteri > Salmoniformes > Salmonidae > Coregonus > Coregonus lavaretus. The sequence continues at coordinate 39,537 of NW_028160019.1, forward strand.
CCCTACATGGAGTGGGAGTCGTTGGCAGTTTTTCCTTTGGGCACTCTACCCCAATGCCTTGTGGGTGTTGTAGTTTGTACCACAACACTTGCATAGTGAACTCCATCAGGGACCAGTGACAGAAGCTAGTTGGCACCTCTAAGTCATTGGGGACCGCCTACCACAACCTCCACTGCTACATGATCCCGTGACACATTGTCCATCTAATTGCATTAGGTAAAGTGTTTTTCATGGGTTCTGGCTGACATCTGACTGCAGGACAGGGGGAGACTCGGGGGCATTGACTCAGGACAGTCTCTCTGTCATGGTGTCACTGTGTTATTAACGGTGTGTCGGTTTACCGCCTGCTGGGTGGGGATGAAAGGCACAGCGAGAGTTAAAGGGAAGCTCTGTTAAGAGCTACTAAAACTGTCCCTCTGTTTTTTTTTTCTGAATAGTCTCTCTCAATTCAACTTCAATTCAAGGGCTTTATTGGCATGGGAAACATATGTTAATGTAAGGGTTGGGGTGAGGTGTGACCCAGGTGCGGTGCAGGATATACAGTAGGCAGTAGGCAGAGATGGTGAAACAAAGATCTTTACTGGTGGTCCCGAAGCCAAAATTCAAAATAACGGACTTATCACGATAAAAGAAAGGCGGAGCAAATAAGTCTCCAAAAACCATCTGACAGCCAAAATATGAAATACTACCTTAGACTGAAACAAATAACGAAACAGGGAGAACACTTCTCAAGTACCTGTACATAGGTCTCCGATCAGACACTGAGTAGTACTGCTGGACTTAGAGAAACTAGCAGAGAAAACTGAGCAAGGGAACACAGGGAAGTGAGGGCATAAATACACAGGTGAACCGATAGACACAGGTGACACCAACAGGAAGATGATTAGTCCCGACTGTGAGTGAGGAGGTGCCTAAGGTTGTCGGAGGATGACACCTAGTGGCACGCTCCGGAACTGCGACCCCCTCATGTAACACGTTAACTTTGTCAAACCAAGTGAAGTAGACAATAACAATGAACAGTAAACATAACACTCACAAAAGTTCCAAGATAATAAAGACATTTCAAATGTCATATTATGTGCAAATAGTTTATTTTTAGTTTTTATATATATATATTTATTTATTTATTTCACCTTTATTTAACCAGGTAAGCCAGTTGAGAACAAGTTCTCATTTACAACTGCGACCTGGCCAAGATAAAGCAAACCAGTGCGATAAAAACAACAACAACACAGAGTTACATATGGGATACATATAGTCTCCTGAGTGGCGCAGTGGTCTAAGGCACTGCATCGCAGTGCTAACTGTGTCACTAGAGATCCTGGTTCGAATCCAGGCTCTGTCGCAGCCGGCCGTGACCGGGAGACTCATGGGCGGCGCACAATTGGCCCAGCGTTGTCCAGGGTAGGGGAGGGAATGGCCGGCAGGGATGTAGCTCAGTTGATAGAGCATGGCGTTTGCAACGCCAGGGTTGTGGGTTCGATTCCCACAGGGGGCCAGTATAAAAAAATATGTATTCACTAACTGTAAGTCGCTCTGGATAAGAGCGTCTGCTAAATGACTAAAATGTAATGTAAATGGATAAACAAAAACGTACAGTCAATAACACAATAGAACATCTATATACAGTGTGTGCAAATGTAGTAAGTTATGGAGGTAAGGCAATAAATAGGCCATAGTGCAAAAATAATTACAATTTAGTATTAACACTGGATTGATGGATGTGAGGAAGATGATATCAGATAATATACCTGGCCATAAAAACAGATCAATGATTTTGACCAAATTCGCAGTTACTGTGTTTTGCCTTTGTAGGGCAGTATATGCAGCATTTCCGCACGTTTATACTCACAATCACATTGATGTATCTGTGTCCGTTTCTTTTTTTTTCTGTCTGTATCTCTCTCCTCGCTCTCTCCCCCCCCCCCTCTCTCTCTCTCTCTCCCCCCCCCTTCTCTCTCTCTCTCTCTCTCTCTCTCTCCCTTTCTCTCCTCTCTCTCTCTCTCTCTCTCTCTCTCTCTCTCTCTCTCTCTCTCTCTCTCTCTCTCCCTCGTCTTTCCTCTCACACTCACAAATAAAGATCCAAACTCTCTGTCCCCTACACAGAGACCCGTAATACCACCACCTTGGTTATAATTAGGGGAGAATAATCTTCATTATTCCTTCACCTGTGCCATCCCATTTTCAGCGTGATCAAAGGGATACTCTGCCAGAGGAAATGCTTGGAGTGTAGAGATTGATTAGTAGGCTGGCTGCAGCCTCAGCACTAGCTCCCCTGAGGATGCCCTGCTAACCCATAGTCATGTGGCTTAGAGGAGGAGAGTAGAGAGGGATGGAGGGAACCTGGGAAGTGGGAAAGCTTCTGCGGAGTGAGACCTCTTTCTCTATCTCACTCACTCCCTCTCACTCTCTCTCTCTCTCTCTCTCTCTCTCTGCTCCTTCTGTGTCTGTCTGCTTATTTTCTGGGTCTCATTTTGTCTCTTTCTAGGTGTTTCTGTCTGCTGAATTTCTGGGTCTCATTTTATCTAGGTGTGTCTGTCTCGTGATTATCTGGGTCTCATTTTGTTTCTTTCTACGTGTTTCTGTCTCCTGATTTTCTGGGTCTCATTTTGTCTCTTTCTAGGTGTGTCTGTCTGCTGATTTTCTGGGTCTCATTTTGTCTCTTTCTAGGTGTGTCTGTCTCGTGATTTTCTGGGTCTCATTTAGTTTCTTTCTAGGTGTGTCTGTCTGCTGATTTTCTGGGTCTCATTTTGTCTCTTTCTGGGTGTGTCTGTCTCCTGATTTTCTCTGCTCCTTTCTTTTTCTTGTCTCTTTTATTTTCACTCCCTACTTTCTCACGTCTCTTTCTCCATCCACCCATGTATCTCTTCCACCCCCCCTTTCTTTCTCTCAGCTCTACTTTCCCAGCATACAGGAAGACAGTGAGCCCAGAATCAAACAGACAACCGCAGACACTCATCCTCACCCTTTATTCTCACACCTCATCCCCTCATCCCCTCACCCCTCCTCTCTATTTTAAGGTGTCGTCCTCCAAACGCATTCATGTCAACCCCTCACTGTGTCCCCACCCTCTTATTATAATGTCTCTGCTCTTAAAGTCGAGATAGAATGTTGTGTATCTCCGCTTGAAAGAGTAAAGAAAACAAGTGGAGGTACATTTTCTTTCTGGCAAAGAGAGAGAAAACAGAGAGGGTGTGACACTCTGGCTCCGGGACTTTTATATTTGAGCCAGGGTGTATTTGTTTTGTTGGGTTTTGGTTTGGTTATGTTGGGTTTTGGGTGTATTTCTATGTTTGCAGTTCTGTGGGGTTTATGTCTAGGTTTGGTCAATGACTCCCAATCGGAGGTAACGAGTGTCAGCTGTCGGCTCGTTATCTCTGATTGGGAGCCATATTTAATCTGATTGTTTTCCTGTGGGGGTTGTGGGTTTTTGTTCCAGGTTCAGTCATAGTCACTGTAGGACTTCACTATCGTCATTTGTTTGTTGTTCTCGTGGTTGCTTTTATTTAAATAAAGTCATCATGTTCACTCCACGCGCTGCGTATTGGTCCGTTTCCTCAGACGATCGTGACAGAAAAACCCACCTTAAAAGGACCAAGCAGCGTGTCAAGCGGCAACAGGACCTACCTACACAGGATTTATGGACACCTCCAAAGGATTCATGGACATGGGAGGAGATACGGGCTGGAAAGGGTCCTTGGGCACAACCGGGAGAATATCGCCGCCCTCGTGAAGAGCTGGAGGCAGCTAAAGCCGAGAGGAGGTGGTATGAGGAGGCAGCACGGAGTCGAGGCTGGAAGCCCGTGGGTACTACCCAAAAATTTCTTGGGGGGGGGCTAAAAGGGAGTGTGGCGAAGTCAGGTAGGAGACCTGCGCCTACTCCCTGGACTGACCGTGGAGAGCGAGAGTACGGGCAGACACCGTGTTACGCAGTAGAGCGCATGGTGTCTCCTGTACGCAGGCATAGCCCGGTTCGGTACATTCCAGCTCCACGTATCGGCCGGGCTAGATTGAGCATTGAGCCGGATGTCATGAAGCCGGCCCAACGCATCAGGCCACCAGTGCGTCTCCTCGGGCCGGCTTACATGGCACCAGCCTTACGCATGGTGTCCCCGGTTCGCCTACATAGCCCAGTGCGGGTTATTCCTCCTTCCCGTACTGGTCGGGCGACGGGGAGTATACAACCAGGTAAGGTTGGGCAGGCTCAGTGCTCAAGGGAGCCAGTACGCCTGCACGGTCCGGTATTTCCGGCGCCACCTCCCCGCTCCAGTCCAGTACCACCAGTGCCTACACCACGCACCAAGCCTCCTGTGTGTCCCCAGAGTCCTGTGCGTCCTGTTGCTACTCCCCGCACTAGCCCTGAGATGCGTGTCCTCAGCCCGGGACCACCAGTTCCGGCACCACGCACTAGGCCTTATGTGCGTCTCGGCCGGCCAGAGTCTGCCGTCTGCCCAACGGCGCCTGAACTGCCCGTCTGCCCAACGGCGCCTGAACTGCCCGTCTGCCCAACGGCGCTTGAACTGCCCGTCTGCCCAACGGCGCCTGAACTGCCTGTCTGCCCAACGCCGTCTGAACTGTCCGTCTGCCAAGCGCTGCATAAGCCGCCCGTCTGCCATGAGCCTTCAGAGCCGTCCGCCAGACCGGAGCCGCTAGAGCCTTCCGCCAGACAGGATCAGCCAGAGCCTTCCGCCAGACAGGATCAGCCAGAGCCTTCCACCAGACAGGAGCCGCTAGAGCCTTCCGCCAGACAGGATCAGCCAGAGCCTTCCGCCAGACAGGATCAGCCAGAGCCTTCCGCCAGACAGGATCAGCCAGAGCCTTTTGCCAGACAGGATCAGCCAGAGCCTTCCGCCAGACAGGATCAGCCAGAGCCTTCTGCCAGACAGGATCAGCCAGAGCCTTCAGCCAGCCATGAGCAGCCAGATCCTTCAGCCAGCCATGAGCAGCCAGATCCGTCGGCCAGCCATGAGCAGCCAGATCCGTCGGCCAGCCATGAGCAGCCAGATCCGTCGGCCAGCCATGAGCAGCCAGATCCGTCAGCCAGCCATGAGCAGCCAGATCCGTCAGCCAGCCATGAGCAGCCAGATCCGTCGGCCAGCCATGAGCAGCCAGATCCGTCGGCCAGCCATGAGCAGCCAGATCCGTCGGCCAGCCATGAGCAGCCAGATCCGTCAGCCAGCCAGGAGCAGCCAGATCCGTCAGCCAGCCATGAGCAGCCAGATCCTTCAGCCAGCCATGAGCCGTCCAGCCAGGATCCGCCAGAGCCGTCCAGCCAGGATCCGCCAGAGCCAGCCAGCCAGGATCCGCCATTGAGTCCGGTGCTGTCCCTTAGCCCGGTGCTGCCCCTTATCCTGGTGCTGCCCCTTAGTCCGGTACTGCCCCTTAGTCCGGTGCTGCCCCTTAGTCCGGTGCTGCCCGTTAGTCCGGTGCCGCCCCTTAATCCAGTGGGGTTTAGTTGGGGGGTGGTCATATGGAGGAGGCTACGGAAGCGGATAGTGACTAAGGTGGGGTGGGGACCACGACCAGGGCCAGAGCCGCCACCGTGGACAGACGCCCACCCAGACCCTCCCATAGACTGTATGCTGGTGCGCCCGGAGTTCGCACCTTTAGGGGGGGGTACTGTGACACTCTGGCTCCGGGACTTTTATATTTGAGCCAGGGTGTATTTGTTTTGTTGGGTTTTGGTTTGGTTATGTTGGGTTTTGGGTGTATTTCTATGTTTGCAGTTCTGTGGGGTTTATGTCTAGGTTTGGTCAATGACTCCCAATCGGAGGTAACGAGTGTCAGCTGTCGGCTCGTTATCTCTGATTGGGAGCCATATTTAATCTGATTGTTTTCCTGTGGGGGTTGTGGGTTTTTGTTCCAGGTTCAGTCATAGTCACTGTAGGACTTCACTATCGTCATTTGTTTGTTGTTCTCGTGGTTGCTTTTATTTAAATAAAGTCATCATGTTCACTCCACGCGCTGCGTATTGGTCCGTTTCCTCAGACGATCGTGACAGAGGGAAATCTATGCACATAATATAATACTAGAAGTGAATGTGGAGGTGGCTGTGGAGTGCACTTCAGCTTTTGGACTTGTTTTAATTAATGTTCACCTGTACCAAAAGCCTAATGGACGAGTTGGACAGAGGCCCAGACAAACAATGTTCCGCTCAGGTAATAAAAAAAGGAAATGCTGCTAGTCTCAATTTTGTTATGTGGGCTGTTATCATATGAAACTGTTATCATATGAAACTGTTATCACATCAGACTGTTATCATATCAGACTGTTATCATATCAAACTGTTATCATATGAAACTGTTATCATATCAGACTGTTATCATATCAAACTGTTATCATATCAAACTGTTATCATATCAAACTGTTATCATATCAGACTGTTATCATATCAGACTGTTGTCATATCAAACTGTTATCATATCAGACTGTTATCATATCAGGCTGTTATCATATCAGACTGTTATCATATCAGGCTGTTATCTTATCAGGCTGTTATCATATCAGGTTGTTATCATATCAGGCTATTATCATATCAGGCTATTATCATATCAGACTGTTATCATATCAGACTGTTATCATATCAGACTGTTATCATATCAGGCTGTTATCATTTCAGGCTATTATCATGTCAGGCTGTAATCACATCAGACTGTTATCATTTCAGACTGTTATAATATCAGACTATTATCATATCAGGCTGTTATCATATCAGGCTGTTATCATATCAGACTGTTATCATATCCGGCTGTTATCATATCAGACTATTATCATATCAGGCTGTTATCATATCAGGCTGTTATCATATCAGACTGTTATCATATCCGACTGTTATCATATCAGGCTGTTATCATATCAGACTGTTATCATATCAGACTGTTATAATATCAGACTCCAAAGTCCACCAACAACATAGTTTGGACAGAGGATAAAGATAACTGATAATACTGATCCATCATGACGTTTAATCTTCATGCCTTATATACACTGCTCAAAAAAAATTAAGGAAACACTTAAACAACACAATGTAACTCAAAGTCAATCACACTTCTGTGAAATCAAACTGTCCACTTAGGAAGCAACACTGATTGACAATACATTTCACATGCTGTTGTGCAAATGGAATAGACAACAGGAAATTATAGGCAATTAGCAAGACACCCCCAATAAAGGACTGGTTTTGCAAGTGGTGACCACAGACCACTTCTCAGTTCCTATGCTTCCTGGCTGATGTTTTGGTCACTTTTGAATGCTGGCGGTGCTTTCACTCTAGTGGTAGCATGAGACGGAGTCTACAACCCACACAAGTGGCTCAGGTAGTGCAGCTCATCCAGGATGGCACATCAATGCGAGCTGTGGCAAGAAGGTTTGCTGTGTCTGTCAGCGTAGTGTCCAGAGCATGGAGGCGCTACCAGGAGACAGGCCAGTACATCAGGAGACGTGGAGGAGGCCGTAAGAGGGCAACAACCCAGCAGCAGGACTGCTACCTCCGCCTTTGTGCAAGGAGGAGCAGGAGGAGCACTGCCAGAGCCCTGCAAAATGACCTCCAGCAGGCCACAAATGTGCATGTGTCTGCTCAAACGGTCAGAAACAGACTCCATGAGGGTGGTATGAGGGCCCAACGTCCACAGGTGGGGGTTGTGCTTACAGCCCAACACCGTGCAGGACGTTTGGCATTTGCCAGAGAACACCAAGATTGGCAAATTTGCCACTGGCGCCCTGTGCTCTTCAAAGATGAAAGCAGGTTCACACTGAGCACATGTGACAGACGTGATAGAGTCTGGAGACGCTGTGGAGAACGTTCTGCTGCCTGCAACATCCTCCAGCATGACCGGTTTGTTGGTGGGTCAGTCATGGTGTGGGGTGGCATTTCTTTGGGGGGCCGCACATCCCTCCATGTGCTCGCCAGAGGTAGCCTGACTGCCATTAGGTACCGAGATGAGATCTTCAGACCCCTTTTGAGACCATATGCTGGTGCGGTTGGCCCTGGGTTCCTCCTAATGCAAGACAATGCTAGACCTCATGTGGCAGGAGTGTGTCAGCAGTTCCTGCAAGAGGAAGGCATTGATGCTATGGACTGCCCGTTCCCCAGACCTGAATCCAATTGAGCACATCTGGGACATAATGTCTCGCTCCATCCACCAACGCCACGTTGCACCACAGACTGTCCAGGAGTTGGCTGATGCTTTAGTCCAGGTCTGGGAGGAGATCCCTCAGGAGACCATCCGCCACCTCATCAGGAGCATGCCCAGGCGTTGTAGGGAGGTCATACAGGCACGTGGAGGCCACACACACTACTGAGCCTCATTTTGACTTGTTTTAAGGACATTACATCAAAGTTGGATCAGCCTGAGGTGTGGTTTTCCACTTTAATTTTGAGGGTGACTCCAAATCCAGACCTCCATGGGTTGATACATTTGATTTCCATTGATAATTTTTGTGTGATTTTGTTGTCAGCACATTCAACTATGTAAAGAAAAAAGTATTTAATAAGATTATTTCATTCATTCAGATCTAGGATGTGTTATTTTAGTGTTCCCTTTATTTTTTTGAGCAGTGTACAATACACTCACTGGCTAGTTTATTAGGTACACCACCCCGTTCACGTGGCCATAGCTTGCTATATAAAGCATGGTATGATCGTGGGTGCCAGGCGCGCCGGATCCAGTATCTCAGAAACGTCCGCCCTCCCTGGGCGTTTCACGAATGACAGTGTCTAGGAGTTACAAAGAATGATGCGACAAACAAAAAAAACATCCAGTCAGCAGCAGTCCTGTGGGCGAAAAACAGCTCGTTGATGAGAGAGGTCAAAGGTGAATGGCAAGAATGGCACCTACGAGGCAGGCCACAGACAAATAACAGAGCAGTGTGCAGAACGGCATCTCGGAACACACAACTCGACGATCCTTCTCACAGATGTGTTATTGCAGCAGACGACCACACCGGGTTCCACTCTTATCAGCTAAAAACAAGAAGAAGCGGCTCCAGTGGGCACGCGATCACCAACACTGGACAGTTGAGGAGTGGAAAAACATCGTCCTGGAACATGACAGCAAGTTCAGTTTACTTAAGTGGCCTGCGCAGTCCCCAGACCTCATCTAATAGAGCATCTTTGGGATGAGATGGAACAGGCTGTTCGCAGCATGAATGTACCGCCGTCCAATCTGCAGCAACTGCGTGATGCCATTGCTTCAGCATGGACCAACATTCCTGTGGAACGCTTCCGACCCCCTTGTATAATGCCACAAGAGAATTCAGCCTGTTATGGAGGCAAAGGGGGGGTCCAACCCGATACTAGATGGGTGTACCTAATGAACTTGCCTGTGAGTGTATATCGATCATATGTAGGATCATATCTGACAAAACCATAGCTTGGCTACTCTACATCCTTCCATGACAACCCACACCATTCTGGCATCTGCACAGATTCTGACCACTACTCCCTAATGCATACTGCACAAACAAAGAGCGAGTGCATTAGATATTAGAAAGGGATGGTTAAAGCTAAGCTGTGTCTGTCTGCAGTTCTCCTGTTACAGCTAGCAGTGTGGAAACTCAGCCAAAGAGGAAGCTGTGGGATCAGAGTCTGTCTATTTACCTTCAACTGGATCCAGGATCAATATCCTCTGATAAAGGGACTTTGTTAACCAATTACATAACTGAATTACTGTGTCCATGTCTTTGAAAATAATGAGTTGCATTGACGCAAGAGTGAAGTACGGTGCTTTGGAAATGATAACGAGGCATTTGTGCAAAATGTTGGGACCTCCTGTGTGTGGACGTGTTTAACTATTCTTGTGTGACCAGATTTCCCCACAAGAACAGTAAACAAACAAAAATGTAACCAACTGGGGACATTTTGTTAGTCCCCACAAGGTTAAATGCTATTTTTAGGGGGTTTAGGATTAAGGTTAGAATTAGTGTTAGGGTTAGAAACACGTTAAGGGTTAGAGTTAGGAGCTAGGGTTAGTTTTAGGGTTCGGAGCTAGGGTTAGGGTTAATGTTAGGTTTTTGGGTTAAGGTTACTGTTAAGGTTGGGGTAAGGGTAAGAGTACTGGTTAGGGTTAGGTTTAGTGTTAGGGGTTAGAAAAAATAGGATTTTGAATGGTACTGAATTGTGTCCCCCCACAAGGTTAGCTGTACAAGACTGTGTGTGTGTGTGTGTGTGTGTGTGTGTGTGTGTGTGTGTGTGTGTGTGTCAGTGGTGGCTCCTCAGAGGAGGAAGGGGAGGACAATGCTCCTCAGAGAATTTAAATAGTGAAACATTAGACACTTTTTAGATAAAACTATACTAAACATATTCACATCGCCAAATAATTTATTAAAACACACAGTTTTGTAATGAAGGTCTACAGTAGCCTCAACAGCACTGTAGGGTAGCACCATGGTGTAGCCTGAGGACAGCTAGCTCCTATCCTGCTCTGGGTACATTGACTTCAATACAAACATCCGGAGGACGTCCTCCAACCTATCAGAGCTCTTGCAGCATGAACTAACATGTTGTCCACCCAATCAAAGGATCAGAGAATGAATCTAGTACTGAAAGCATAAGCTACATTTAGCTAGCACTGCAGTGCATAAAATGTGGTGAGCAGTTGACTCAAAGAGCGAGAAAGACAATAGTTGAACAGTTTTGAAGATAATTAATTTCTTCCAAAATTAAGAGAGAGCTAGCTATATTTCGTAATATATATATTTTTCACTTTCACTTACTTAGCTAGCATCTTATGCAGCTAGCTAGTTTAGCCTACTCAAACACCCAGCTCAAACAGAGAAGAAGGAGAGGTAGCTATGGCAACACTGGAACTCTTCCAAGTCAAGGTAAGCTTTTGGTTTTATAAATGTATTGCCACCAGGGCCCACGGGTGTGACTGCTAAACTGCTTGCTGACTGTACACTGTACTGCATGATTGTAGCGGGTTTACTAACGCGTTAGTTCTAGTAGCTGTGTTGACTATGATGTGACAATGACGTAGGCTGTGTGTAGCGGTTAGCAGTCATAATATGAAGGTTTGGCTTGGAAATGTTTTTTCACCTGGTCACAGACAGCTGATGTGCTGTGCACTGAAGTTTACAAACGAAGGGAAAAGGTGAGAGGAAGAGAGCGCTTAGATACGAGAAGGAATTATATAAACAACGAGCTGTTTTTATGTGGCTGCTATGAAAGTGAACTGTTGAAAAACGATTCTGTTGAAAAACATTTCTTAAACGGAAGCAAACGGTACGAAACGGGGATAAACATACAGTACCTGAATTCGTCCAATAGAAACTTTCGTTTGCAACTGTTGGACGAATGATTATACCCTAGGTCATCTAGATGCAGGCAAGAGTGTGCAAGGTGGTACTAAATATGTCACTGTCTGTCACCTTGATTACTGAAATTTCTCTCGACCTGTGCACCAAAGTTGAAAACTTTTATTCATAGGCTAGCTTGTAGCAACCTCGTGATGGGTATAGGGAACATTTTAGTATCATGTAGTAGCCTAAACCTATCGACGTTACATTGAACTGGGTGAATGGAATATGAATGACAGTCATCCAATATGCTGTAATAGAAATAAGGCCATGCTTATTAAAAAAATAAACGTCCTCCTTCATCTGGGCAGCTGTTCCTGTCCTGTGTTACCATTTTGCTGTGAATCGCATCAGTCTGGATTAGTTAGGCCTGATGGAGTAACAAGTAAGGCATGAATAATTAAACTGTAGCAAAGTTCAACTGAAATACACATTAGGAAAGAGAACTGCAGATAAGGCATGCGTAATCAATCATTATTCAAAGACGTAAACTATTCAGTACATTCTTTGTAACTTACTTTACTGCATATGCTTACTGTATCCAGAGATAGTTTAGTCAATACATTGATTGACCAATAACAACCAAAACCTATTGAGCATGTGACCAATCCACTTCCTGTAAACACCTATCACATCCAAAGACATATACTTATAGAAACGCAGGAATGAGCTTGATACTCAGTCTGTAATCACCAAACAAAATGCATGTGGCTGAGGATAAATCAGGGGATTTGTTGCTGTAAATAATGGCCTTCAGACTAGGAGAACACAGTAATCATCTTTATGTTAAAAGAAAGTACAGCCGGGTATTCATCACGCCACTGTCAGAGCCCTGGCAAGGGTCATAAACCTCTGAGAACGCACCATTTAGATCCGCTTCGTCTGACACATGCTATTTCCCCAAGATGAGCCCCATTCACCAAAGGAGGCTAGCAGCAATTAGCCTACCTTATTGCAAGGCAGAATGCACATTCAGTCCTTCAATCCCTTGCAGTTTGGCACTCGCTCAAGAAGTGCTGATTGTTATCCTTTGGAGGATATTAGAGGAACTTTTCTCTGTGAGGTCCATTTCCCTGGCTAGACGGCCTGGGCCGTATTGATCACGTATGTATGCACAATTAAACAGGAAATGGTCATTGGATTGTTTACGGTTCTCTTAGCACAGCCCGCTGCTGCATCGGTGGGCTCCTAGCATATTTGTCTAATTGTCCAAATGATGATGGCTTTTTCTGCATTTTCTTTTTAAGGCAGGTAAAAGTGCTGGCGGTACAACTATTTCGATGCAACTGTTTTGAGCGACAAACAAAAAGTTGAAACGTGTAAACTTTTCTGTTTTAACCTCTACGGGATCAGTGTCCCGTATACGGGACGGTTGAGCTAACATGCATTAATGTGATTAGCATGACTGTTGTAAGTAACAGCAAACTTTCCAGGACATAGACATGTCTTATATAGGCAGAAAGCTTAAATTATTGTTAATCTAACTGCACTGTCCAATTTACAGTAGCTATTACAGTGAACAAATACCATGCTATTATTTGAGGAGAGTGCACAACAACAACAACAATTATCACGGCAACTGGTTTGATACATTCACCTCTGAAGGTAAATAATGCGTAATCTTGCTCTGATTTGTCATCCTGAGGGTCCTAGAGATAAAATGTAGCATAGTTTTGTTTGATAAATCCATTTTTATATTCAAATGTAGGAACTGGGTTCTAAAGTTTGAACACTTGCTGTCTCTGGCTCCACACCCACACCACCCGGCCATCTAGATGTGTGAAAGTTAGTGTATAAGCTAATGATCCATCATGTATGACATTCCTGGGAGTGTGTAAACTTACATTTTGTATTACCATATAATTTTTGTATGTTCTCTATAGTTATGTACTTGCAAATGTATCAATTGACCAATTCGGCACATTTGGGCAGACTTGATACAAAATAGTCCAGTATTGCAATGCTTCAATGGATCAATCTGAAACTTTGTACACACACTGCTGCCATCTAGTGGTCAGAATCGAAAATGCGCCTAAACTTTAATATTACATTGTGGCCTTTCACTTGCATTTCAAAGATGATGGAACAAAAAATAAAATAGAAAACACGTTTTTCTGTTTGTATTATCTTTTACCAGATCTAATGTATTATATTATCCTACATTAATTTCACATTTCCACAAACTTCAAAGTGTTTCCTTTCAAGTGTTATCAATAATATGCATATTAGATTTTGGGTATGTCATTTTATTCGAAAATTTTAAAAAAACGGTCCGATCCTTAAGAGGTTAAAAAGTTTGAGGGTAAAGGTATGAGTGGTCCGTCCATTGTGATTAAGTTAGAATGGATGTGAACAAATGGATTGCCATTGCATAATGTTGAGTATCGTCGTGTCGGTGGACTGTTTTCCCTGTTTCCTTTGCTGTTATAATGGTCATTGGGCAACCACTAGATAATTCCTCCTCCGTTGCAACATGCTATGGTGCTGTTGTCTCTGGACTAACAGTCTGTCCTCACAATTTGTTTTGCCCCATATTCCCAAAATGAACTCCTCAGACAATACCAAAGGTATTGAAATCACTGCTCATTATATTTTGGTTACTATAACATTTGGTTTGAAGTGACATTGAGGATTTGGGCATGATTTTTTAAACGCATCCTGCCATAGGCCCTACCACTCTCATTGTTTCACTAGCAGCGATAGTAATGCTGGCTGTGAGGTCAGTAAATAAAGAAAGCCGATCCGTATTTTTGGTCATTGTTTCTCAGGATCAATAGATGAATCACTTTCTGTCCCAATAATTGAGTACATTTCACATTTTGGTGTACTGCCCCTTTAAATGGCAGTTGTTTTTAACACATCAAAATTACCAAATTAATATTTACTTAAAAATGATAGTACAATCAAATTATGGTAAATCAGCTTTTTAGTACTAATGTGGATTGTACTTTGGAAAAAAGCTGTACGTTATATATTTTCGTTTTACAGAGTACGCACATTAATTGTACATTTGCTAAAATAACAGTCTGTTTTGATTTATGTGTTATTTCAGATAGCATTATTTACATGTCTAATGATGTTTTGAAAATAATTAAGGTGATATTATGCCATGATTGTTTCTTTTTTCTTGGGGTCAAAATGTCCATATTAATACACTAAACAATGATTTAGATTAATTAAGAAAAAGTTGATTGACAATTTTTTTTTGAATAATTGAATAAACCACCTTTGGGCTATGATCAAAACTATGCCTCTGCGGTCAAAATGACCCCAGTTGGGGGTTACATTATGAAAGGTGTTGCTGTCTTACAACGCAAAACATGAAACACATATTCCCAAAACCTTAAATAATTTCACCTCATGACCCTTAACAATTACCAAATCAAAATGGATATAGAAAAGGTCCACAGCTCTACCAAATTGAAAACATATTGCAGAATAGCGTCCTTCAAAGCGCTCCCTTCAAACCAACATTCTGTTACAGGCAGAGAGAGGTCATATAGATATGATGAGGTTGAAGGGTTCAGGTCACTGGCAGGATGACAGCCAAACATCTGAGAGATTCAGAAAGATTTCATTGAGTCAAAGGGAAAGGCTAGATGTTCACCTACAGAGGGACAACCTTTACCTCTCCCCTGACCCCTTATCTCAGGCAGAACCTTCAAGCCATACGTCCCTCCCAAAAATATTTTCCACCTTTACCCCATTAATATCTTCACATTTCATCCCCCACCACCACCACCCCCAACTCACTCAAACCTTTCCACCCTTCTAACCCTGATCAAAAGAGTTTGCCCTGGAATCGTTCAATCCATCTATCTGGCCCAAATCTCTAAACCCCCTTTATGTCTCAACTATAACCACATCTCCTTCAAATCCTTCAATCCCATCTACCCCTACTGGAAGATTTTGCCCTTCACTCCCACAACTCTGACCCCAATTCACTCAAACTACGACTAAACATCCCAATCCCAATAGCGACCACTAGCTCCCCCTCTTGTCCTATCTCCCTGCCCTCCCCTTAACTATTATTCCTCTGTTTCAACCCTCTCTGCCTCTACGGCAATCAATCTTCTCTATCCTTCACCCTTTCAACGTTCTCCAACCGTCAGACCCTTCAATCAACATCCACCAACACACACCTCTACACACCACCCTCCATTGTCGCAGGTGTTACCACCCCTGTCACTGTGTCTTCCCCATAGGGATCGTGTTCTAAACATACTGTCTTCCCCATAGGGAACGTGTTCTAAACATACTGTCTTCCCCATAGGGAACGTGTTCTAAACATACTGTCTTCCCCATAGGGAATGTGTTCTAAACATACTGTCTTCCCCATAGGGAACGTGTTCTAAACATACTGTCTTCCCCATAGGGAACGTGTTCTAAACATACTGTCTTCCCCATAGGGAACGTGTTCTAAACATACTGTTTCTACCCAGCAGGGAACGTGTTCTAAACATACTGTTTCTACCCAGCAGGGAATGTGTTCTAAACATACTGTCTTCCCCATAGGGAACGTGTTCTAAACATACTGTTTCTACCCAGCAGGGAACGTGTTCTAAACATACTGTCTTCCCCATAGGGAACGTGTTCTAAACATACTGTCTTCCCCATAGGGAACGTGTTCTAAACATACTGTCTTCCCCATAGGGAACGTGTTCTAAACATACTGTTTCTTCCCAGCAGGGAACGTGTTCTAAACATACTGTCTTCCCCATAGGGAACGTGTTCTAAACATACTGTTTCTACCCAGCAGGGAACGTATTCTAAACATACTCTGTCTACCCCATACGGAATGTGTTCTAAACATTTATATTTTAGTCATTTAGCAGACGCTCTTATCCAGAGCGACTTACAGTTAGTACATACATTTTCATACTGGCCCCCCGTGGGAATCAAACCCACAACCCTGGTGTTGCAAACACCATGCTCTACCAAATAATGAGCTACACGGGACCTAAACATACTCTGTCTACCCTATAGGGAACGTGTTCTAAACATACTGTTTCTACCCAATAGGAAACGTGTTTTTAATCATACTGTTTCTAGCCTATAGGGAACGTGTTCTAAATATAACTGCATGCTTTCCGCCATGCTTTAAAGTCCACCTTTAGAATGACATTTATTTGGCATATAAGCTTTAGGCCTATTGATTCATTGTAATTTATAGGGATTTAATTTACTTTCTGATCGATACTAATAGGAACATTGACTGGTTATTATCATCAGTGGTTAGTGGGTTGGACTGGACCATAAGCTAATTAGGATTAATGATAACATAATGCTGTAGTCTTTCATTAGGCTTATGTTAAATAATACTATCTCCAGGGACAGCGATGGCTGTTGCTTTATGGGAAACCATGAGCTCACATGTTGTCTTATCAAACCGATATCATGCTTGAGTACTACCGATTACCCGTTGAGACCAAACGTGAACTGTGATTGTCTTCAACTCCAGCCATTGTTATGATTGTCCGTTAAATAGGTACGTTGCTGTCAACACACCTAGCATCTAGTAGCATCTTGGGCCATTTTTTATTTGTTGTATGATGTTGTGATACTAGGTTGCTCAAACTCTAATGAGTAAAAAAAAAAATATATATATATATATATATATATATATATATATATTGGCTTAAGGTAAACTGCTGGATTCTACCAGAACAGTACTGGCAAAGAATTACAACAAGTTGTTTTGACTGTTAAGTTTATTGAATTCTCATCCTTCACATTGTGTTTCCTTACAGTGGTACCTCACCATTCCAGTGAAAACATAATGCTATAATTCCCTAATTATTAACTTATCCAAGCCAGACACACCTGCAATTACAGGGAGAAAAGATACCAGCTCATTGGACGGGTTGTGAAATGCAGCCTGAACGGTATTTTTCTAGATCATGTAAAACTTTAAAATGGTAGAACTCTGTTATTTTCCTTAGGAAAGTAGATAAGAATCCAGCAACGGTTTTGCCTATCTTTTCCCCTGAGAGAAAACATGTGCACAACTAAATAATGATTATAACAAATACGTTTGCACCGCTGGGCAAAACCTAGCACACTCCTGGACTGTAGAAACACATGCTATCATCGTTTTCAATTAGCAGAGTCGTTAGCTCAGCGAACACGTTGATGGGAGGATTCTACACGGATACACATTTATAGCAAATCATATAAAATGGCAAGGGTGTGGTATCTTATTAATTAATCTGGTATCCAATTGTTACCAGATACCCCCCAGGCTAAATGCATTAGTGACAGAACCTCTGGGCTGTGTCTTGAATAGTGTTGTTGAATTGATCCCCCCCCCCCCCCCCCCCCCAGTCATATATGTATGATTAGAATCTTGATTTCAAAGGAGTGAGATACTGTAGATCAGTCAAACAACTGTTTGCGTTCAACTGTTCGTGCTGGTGTAGCCTACCAATATCACAACTGCAAAAAAATATACACAATCTCCTCTAAAATAGCTCCACAACTACTAACTGCTTTAAATATGCTCGTCGTGGCTTGAACTGAGGAAAATCCTGCTCTAAAAACCGTCGTGTCCCTTTCTGAACATTCTTCACAGTTTAGCCAATTCAGCCATTTACACCCTCACATCAAATGTCATCTCCCAACGATGCCGGAGCCCAGCACAGCACTAATTAATACCATCTTGTAAACAAATCATTTCCAATGTAACAGTAACCTTGTAGATTAACAATAAAAAAAATATGAGAGGCATATGTTTAAAGATACACTGAGTGTACAAAACATTAAGAACACCTGCTCTTTCCATGACGTAGACTGACCAGGTGAATCCAGGTGAAAGTTATGATCCCTTATTGATGTCACTTGTTAAATCCACTTCAATCAGTGTAGATGAAGGGGAGGAGACACGTTAAAGAAGGAGTTTTAAGCCTTGAGACAATTGAGACATGGATTATGTATGTGTGACATTCAGAGGGTGAATGGGCAAGACTAAAGATTGAAGTGCCTTTGAACGGGGTATGGTAGTAGGTGCCAGGCGCACCGGTTTGTGTCAAGAACTACAATGCTGCTGGGTTTTTCACAGGCAACAGTTTCCTGTGTGTATCAAGAATGGTACACCACCCAAAGAACATCCAGCCAACTTGTGACAACTGTGGGAAGCATTGGAGTCAACATGGGCCAGCCCTGTGGAATGCTTTCGACACCTTGTGCAGTCCATGCCCCGACGAATTGAGACTGTTCTGAGGTCAAAAAGAGGGGGGCGTTGGCAACTCAATATTAGGAAGGTGTCCTTATGTTTTGAACACTCAGAGTATATACACTGTACCACAGGAGGTTGGTGGAACCTTAATTGGGGAGGACGGGCTCGTGGTAATGGCTGGAGCGGAATAGGTGGAATGGTACCAAATACATTAAACACATGTTTCCAGGTGTTTGATATCATTTAATTCACTCCGTTACAGACATTATTATGAGCCATCCTTCCCTCAGCAGCCTTCACTGCGCTGAGGATAAATGATTGGATCCTGGATGTCCTGAACATTTTTCCCTCATAACACTGTTGTTGACAAAAGCTAGGAAGATGAGATGTGTAAAGGACAGGAAGATGAGATGTGTAAAGGACAGGAAGATGAGATGTGTAACGGGCAGGAAGATGAGATGTGTAATGGGCAGGAAGATGAGATGTGTAACGGGCAGGAAGATGAGATGTGTAACGGGCAGGAAGGTGAGATGTGTAAAGGACAGGAAGATGAGATGTGTAACGGGCAGGAAGATGAGATGTGTAAAGGACAGGAAGATGAGATGTGTAAAGGACAGAAAGATGAGATGTGTAAAGGACAGGAAGATGAGATGTGTAACGGGCAGGAAGATGAGATATGTAACGGGCAGGAAGATGAGATGTGTAACGGGCAGGAAGGTGAGATGTGTAAAGGACAGGAAGATGAGATGTGTAACGGGCAGGAAGATGAGATGTGTAAAGGACAGGAAGATGAGATGTGTAAAGGACAGAAAGATGAGATGTGTAAAGGACAGGAAGATGAGATGTGTAACGGGCAGGAAGATGAGATGTGTAACGGGCAGGAAGATGAGATGTGTAACGGGGAGGAAGATGAGATGTGTAACGGGCAGGAATATGAGATGTGTAACGGGCAGGAAGATGAGATGTGTAACGGACAGGAAGATGAGATGTGTAACGGGCAGGAATTTGTATTTATTTATTTTTATTTAACCAGGTAAGCCAGTTGAGAATAAGTTTTCATTTACAACTGCAACCTGGCCAAGATAAAACAAAGCAGTGCGATAAAAACAACAGCAACACAGAGTTACATATGGAAAAACAAAACGTACAGTCAATGACACAATACAAAATCTGTGCAAATGTAGTAAGTTATGGAGGTAAGGCAATAAACCATAAAGGCCACAGTGCAAAATAATTACAATTTAGTATTAACACTGGAGTGATAGATGTGCGGAAGATGATGTGCAAATAGAGATACTGGGGTGCAAATGAGCAAAATAAATAACAATGTAAATAACAAAATGGGGATGAGGTAGTTGGGTGGGCTAATTACAGATGGGCTGTATACAGGTGCAGTGATCGGTAAGCTGCTCTGACAACTGATGCTTAAAGATAGTGAAGGAGATAAGTGTCTCCAGCTTTAGAGATTTTTGCAGTTCGTTCCAGTCATTTGCAGCAGAGAACTGGAAGGAATGGCGGTCAAAGGAGGTGTTGGCTTTGGGGATGACCAGTGAGATATACCTGCTGGAACGCATACTACGGGTGGGTGTTGCTATGGTGACCAATGAGCTAAGATAAGGCGGGGATTTGCCTAGAAGTGATTTATAGATGACCTGGAGCCAGTGGGTTTGGCAACGAATATGTAGTGAGGGCCAGCTAACGAGAGCGTACAGGTCACAATGGTGGGTAGTATATGGGGCTTTGGTGACAAAACGGATGGCATTGTGATAAACTATATCCAATTTGCTGAGTAGAGTGTTGGAAGCTATTTTGTGAATGACATCGCCGATGTCAAGGATCAGTAGGATAGTCCGTTTTAAGAGGGCATGTTTAGCAGCATGAGTGAAGGAGGCTTTGTTGCGAAATAGGAAGCCGATTCTAGATTTAACTTTGGATTGGAGATGCTTTATGTGAGTCTGGAAGGAGAGTTTACAGTCTAACCAGACACCTAGGTATTTGTAGTTGTCCACATATTCTAAGTCAGACCCGCCGAGAGTAGTGATTCTAGTCGGGCGGGTGCAAGCAGCGTTCGATTGAAGAGCATGCATTTAGTTTTACTAGCGTTTAAGAGCAGTTGGAGGCCACGGAAGGAGTGTCGTATGCCATTGAAGCTTGTTTGGAGGTTTGTTAACACAGTGTCCAATGAAGGGCCAGATGTATACAAAATGGTGTCGTCTGCGTATAGGTGGATCTGAGAATCACCAGCAGCAAGAGCGACATCATTGATATACACAGAGAATAGAGTCGGCCCGAGATTTGAACCATGTGGCATCCCCATAGAGACTGTCAGAGGTCCAGACAACAGGCCCTCCGATTTGACACATTGAACTCTATCTGAGAAGTAGTTGGTGAACCAGGCGAGGCAGTCATTTCAAAAACAAGGCTATTTAGTCTGCCAATAAGAATGCGGTGATTGACAGAGTCAAAAGCCTTGACCAGGTCGATAAAGACAGCTGCACAGTACTGTCTTTTATCGATCGCGGTTATTATATCGTTTAGGACCTTGAGCGTGGCTGAGGTGCACCCATGACCAGCTTGGAAACCAGATTGCATAGCAGAGAAGGTACGGTGGGATTCGAAATGGTCGGTGATCTTTTTGTTAACTTGGTTTTCAAATACTTTTGAAATGCAGGGCAGGATGGATATAGGTTTGTAACAGTTTGAATCTAGAGTGTCACCCACTTTGAAGAGGGGGATGACCGCGGCAGCTTTCCAATCTTTGGGGATCTCAGACGATACGAAAGAGAAGTTGAACAGGCTAGTAATAGGGGTTGCGACAATTTTGGCGGCTCATTTTAGAAAGAAAGGGTCCAGATTGTCTAGCCCAGCTGATTTGTAGGGTTCCAGATTTTGCAGCTCTTTCAGGACATCAGCTATCTGAATTTGGGTGAAGGAGAAGCGGGGGGGGGGGGGGGACATGGGCAAGTTGCAGCGGAGGGTGCAGAGCTGGTGGCAGGGGTAGCCAGGTGGAAAGCATGGCCAGCCGTAGCAAAATGCTTATTGAAAGTCTCAATTATCGAAGATTTATCGGTGGTGACAGTGTTTCCTAGCCTCAGTGCAGTGGGTAGCTGGGAGGAGGTGCTCTTATTCTCCATGGACTTTACAGTGTCCCAACACATTTTGGAGTTAGTGCTACAGGATGCACATTTCTGTTTGAAAAAACTTAGCCTTTGCTTTCGTAACTGATTGTGTATATTGGCTCCTGACTTGCCTGAAAAGTTGCATATCGCGGGGGCTGTGCGATGCTAATGCAGTACGCCACAGGATGTTTTTGTGCTGGTCAAGGGCAATCAAGTCTGGGGTGAACCAGGGGCTATATCTGTTCTTAGTTTTGAATTTTTTGAATGGGGCATGCTTATTTAAGATGGGGAGGAAAGCACTTTTGAAGAACATCCAGGATTCCTCTACTGACGGAATGAGGTCAATATCCATCCAGGATACCCGGGCCAGGTCAATTAGAAAGGCCTGCTCGCTGAAGTGTTTTAGGGAGCGTTTGACAGTGATAAGGGGTGGTCGTTCGACCGTGGACCCATTACGGACGCAGGCAATGAGGCAGTGATCGCTTAGATCCTGGTTGAAGACAGCGGAGGTGTATTTAGAGGGAAATTAGTCAGGATAATATCTATGAGGGTGCCCATGTTTACGGATTTAGGGTTGTACCTGGTAGGTTCCTTGATAATTTGTGTGAGATTGAGGGCATCTAGTTTAGATTGTAGGACGGCCGGGGTGTTAAGCATATCCAGTTTAGGTCACCAAGCAGTACGAACTCTGAGGATAGATGGGGGGCAAGCAATTCACATATGATGTCCAGGGCACAACTGGGGGCTGAAGCAAGTGGCAACAGTGAGATACTTATTTCTGATAAGGTGGAGTTTTAGAAGTAGAAGCTCAAACTGTTTGGGCACAGACCTGGATAGTATGATAAAGCTCTGCAGGCTATCTTTACAGTAGATTGCAACTGCACCCCCTTTGGCAGTTCTATCTAGACGGAAAATGTTGTAATTCAGGATGGAAATTTCATTGGTCTTCCTAAGCCAGGATTCAGACACTGCTAGAACATCAGGGTTGGCACAGTGTGCTAACGCAGTGAATAACTCAAATTTGGGGAGGAGGAGTTAACCCAAGCCCTCTGAATCAGAGAGGTGCGGGGGACTGCCTTAATCAACATCCACGTCATCAGCACCCGGGTATCAGTGGGTTAACTGCCTTGCTCAGGGACAGAACGACAGATTTTTACCTTGTCAGCTCAGTGATTCGATCCAGCAACCTTTTGGTTACTGGCCCAACGCTCCTACCTGCTAGGCTACCTGCCGGGTCGGTATGAGGTTATGTTTGGGATGAGATTATTTGCGTTCAGGGTTTTGATATTAACCTGGAGTGTATCGTACAGTAGTAGACTTCTGATCTGAGCTTGTTTTTTCTTTTTTAACACCTTGGGACTAGTTCTGTGGAGCTG